>NC_048284.1:3118657-3221715 GCF_009762535.1 Notolabrus celidotus
ACGAGTTCAGATCCAGAGAGTCTTTGAAGCTGCTTGAGGAGATATTCAGCTCTTTAAATTTGACTCTGAGGGAAGTCCTGATCACCTTTTTAGGCCAGGATCCCAATCCCACTTTTTAATATTTAGTATCTTTTAATACTGAGTCCCAATTTGAAACTGCCTTAACAGTTGCCACGACTGCCGACCTAGAAAACTCTATTTAACACCATCACATCGTATTGTATGTCTACCGCTGTCTCTGTAAACCATGTAAATGAAGCCCTGACTATGACACATCAGTCATGGTTGTTAGTTATATTTATAATTTATCCATTAAGTCTAAGTAGAAAATATCAATAGACATTATTCTCTCCTTCTCCACGTTCTCCATCCTGTAAGCAGTCTTTCCTCTCATGGTGATAACCAGGAGTTCACGTTCATGCCACTCTCTGTTTGATCTTTCCTTTTCTCTCAACTCAACATTATTTATAAATCAACTTTCTGAAGCATGAGGCCTGAAGAGCTTCAGAATGGAACAGACAGACAGCAGATATATCCAAATCCAAATAGAAATTGACAGCAGGAGAGAAAACATGGAAGAAGAATGCATGAAAACATTTCAAAACAGAATATAATGAAGTGATAGTGAAATCTTCTTTTTCTAATATTGACGTTTTTCTCTCTCTCTCTCTCTCTCTCTCTCTCTCTCTCTCTCTCTCTCTCTCTCTCTCTCTCTCTCTCTCTCTCTTGCAGCCAAACATGATGTGAACGGAAACCGCATGGTTCCACCGTTTCCAGAAGGGACAGAGATGGTCATATTTGGTAAGTTTGTACCATAGACTGTATAATAAATGGACGTAGTACTGCTGGCGTCACCATCTGTTTTTGAAGCCAATTATCGGTGGGTGCCATATTGGAAATGCCAAACTCAACCTAACTTCGTCCGAGCTAGTGTAAGGTAATGAGGTGGGCTTTGAGCCTCCTTGCTAACAGCTACAGGGTTCTCACCTGTCAATCAAGTCAGGCATGCCCTTATTTGGGCAAAACTCGTAAGTTAATATCTTCAAAAATAAAGAGTTATAAAAAGATTCACCCCCTGTACAGTGTGTGCTGATAGAGAAATGAGCCATTCAGACTTAACTGTTTTTTGAACCAGGCTGTAATCATGTTTGTTTCTGCTGCGAAGATCCTCTTTTTTGAATGGGTGTGTATGTGGTTTCCGGTACTTCTGAAGCCACCCTCTAGTGGACACTCAAGGAACTGCAGTTTTTAAAACTTCCGCATTGGCTTCAATTCTCTTCAATTCTCAGTTGCCGCTTAGTTTTTGATCGTTAAAGAAATACAATAACACTTTTCAAACAGGTCCCTACATGCTCTGTGATTGGCTGGTGACCTACCCAGGATAGGCTCCACCCCCCTGAGACCCATTATCTATAAGCTGTATAGATAATGGATGAATGGATAACCACAACCACAGACTCTGGCGCTGTCCGTGGTGCTGAAACCTCCTTGCAGGGCTCTCTTTTCCACCATCATGATCCTTAGAGGCAACAAGGGAGCTATAATCTGGATTGCTGAGTTGTAGATAGATCCTATTAGCTGCGATGTGCGATGACGTCGCCAGTGAATCATCAACTATTACTTGATGCATCAGCACCCAGGTCTCAGTCGAAGCATCAACGTATTCCTAAACTATCTCTGATCAAAGTTCAGCTTACAGATCAAAGAAGGGCTGCAACCATCAAGTAAAACATTCTCAATTAGTCTAATGAGTTGTTTTTGAAATTGCTGATTAATTGAGTCTTTAGACATTAAAATCTATCAGAAATAATGGAGGTTGTAATTTTCCTTACGGACAGTAATGTCCAGAAATTGAATTTGCCATCATGCACGTCAAAAAGTGATAGAAAAGCTTGTATTTTATGGTCTAAGGTGAGTAGATTCACTGCATGTGTCATAAATAATGAACCTAATAATGATAAATATCTGTTGATTAATGTCCTCTAAGTCACCTTTGCACCTCATGTCATGTTCATCTCAGTCTCTGCTCCCTCTCTTGCAGGTATGGGATGTTTCTGGGGAGCGGAGAGGAAGTTCTGGAGACAAAAGGGGGTTTATTCCACTCAAGTGGGCTACGCAGGCGGATACACAGCTAACCCCACCTACAACGAAGTCTGCTCAGGTAGCTTTTACATACACACACATACACACACACACACACACACACACACTCACACACTCACCCATGGTATGCTGGGCAGCGTGTTGTCTTCTGAGAGTTAATAAATTGTGGAAAACAGGCCTCACATAAACAGAGGAGTGAATAATTTCCCTCAGGTCCTATTATACCGGGGCATGGATAAGGGTGCTATTGATGCCTGACCACTGTGAGCAGACTGTGTGTGTTTGTGTTTGTGTATTTCTTTGTGATGTGAGTCCAGACCTCCCGTTGATTCCCTTATTCAGCCAGCACAGACTGAATCCATCTTTAGACCTGCATCACCACCTGTCTCTATTACTTCTACGCTCATGGATACTTTTTATAAACATAAACAAGTCAAAGTGTCTCAAAAACATGATATTTTATTCTCCTGATTATGAATGTGTAGCCGTGCGACACACTTCTAATGAGATGAGGAGGTAGGAGTTAGCTGTAGGAGTTTTTAAAATCAGGAGCTAACAAAACACCACAAACTAACAAACTATGACCCACAAATTCCACTTGATCCACGTCACGGCACTGGAGTCAATGTGTTAACTTCCACTGGATCCGCTCCATTGCGTTCCTGCTGCATCTGATCCAGCAGGTCGGAGCCCTCCGGATCAGATACGCAAGACTTTTATTTCTGCCGGATGCCGGAGCATGACACATCAACCTGAACAGAGCAGATGGAGCGGGACAGGAAGTCAGGTTTCACCAAAACCAAATGAAAACATCCGGTTAATTTTCAGAATAAAACACTCTGTGTTATCACCAGATCGTATTTCGCTTAACTACAACAACAAACCAAAGTCATGATGAGCGGAGCCAGGACCTGGAGTCAACAGGTCAGAGGTTTTCAGAGGACCAGAAAGACAACATGGATGAGGAGAGGAGGAGGAGGAGAGTCCTTGATTCAGTGATTACATAGGGGAAAACCTCGGTCACATGACCTCCAGCGGTCCTGCTGTCCTGCTCCGGGCTCAGTTCTGAAAACACAAGTCTCAAGGAGAGAGCACAGTGCTAAACCGCAGAGGATTGGAGATGGACCGGACCCCGAATGTGGTGGATGTCCCGGGTTGGTCGGTGTTATCTGGGTGTTGTCCTACCTTTTAGAGCAGTCGGTTGGTCAGAATTTGAAAATGCAACCAGTGGCTGTTGACCAAGCGGCAACCTCTGGCTGCAAGCATTGAAGCCAATGCGAAAGTGTTAAAACTGCAGTTCCTCGAGTGTCCACTTGAGGCTGGCTTCGGAAGTACCAGAAACCACATACACACCATATCGAAGATGGGCCGGACACTGGTGGATCTGGTGGAAGTTGGATACGAAACTGTCCTATTCCAGTCCACACTGTGTGTAGTCTCCAGCACACATTTGACCTATCACACTCACAGAAGAAGCGTAGCCTCTCTGGTCTCCTCCCTGTTTCTAAACTTTACTGGTTTACCAGAAGAACCTGGTCTGAACTGTCTATGTGTTTGTATCCTGGCAGCTAGCAGCTAACCTCACACCTTCTCATCTTTAAGAGAGAAAACAAACATCCATCTGCATATTCATTGTTGTTAAATATTTACACTCAGATCAGTGTGGGTTTGAAATGTGCTGATTAAATTTGCATGTTTTTATTTCTTTCTAAAACAAATGAAAATTCAGTACGACTGGTTTTAAAAACTCTCCCACACTCTGGTTATTTTCCCTCACCTGCAGTTCTTTGTGTAGATATTATTCCTGGGGATTAATAATGCTGTATATTAACAACTCCTGTATATGTGCATAAAGTAAACTGTTACAGGCACATTAGCCATGTAAAATTTCACTTGAAATTCAGCAGTTTGAGAATACATCTTTGACTTTGAGAAGCATTAAGTGCCTCTCAGCCCATCGTAGGATCCATAGATAGCACCACTGTGGTAAAAGTCACTCTGTGTTTTTATGTTTAAATCTTAAAATAACATTAACCTGAGATAATAGTACAGTTAAATGTACATTATGTGGCCGGCAGCTCTCTGCAGCTTCATTCTAACCAATTCCTTATTTCCCGTCTTGTCCGAGATGAATTTATCCCTGTGAGATTAGCCCGGCGAGGCATTAATTTAATATCGACCGCTGCTTTGTCTCTGTTCACCAATATCTACCGTAAGAATCCATAACTCCCGATATTAAAAAAGTAATAAGGCACAGAGAGAGATGGAGAGAGGGAGAGAGATAGGGTGGAGGTAGAATGAGAGATGGGAGGAAGATGAGGTGCAGCGTAATGGGTCACACTCATTACCACCACCAGCTGCTATCTCTCTGTCTGAAGGAGGGATCGTTTGTTATGCCTGAACATTATTATCAGTTTTGGACTAATAGGAGCTTTTCAAGGACAAAACCTGCATTTTCTGCCTCTAGCTGTAAATTCAATCATTTAGAGAAACTTTCTTATATTTGTGTTTGCACCAATCAATGACCCATCCCAGTGACTGGAAATCAAGTCAGAGGTAACAGGCTGAAGCACATGGTCTAACCAAAACAGCCCTGACATGAGGACTCCAGTAGACCTCTGAAGGTGTGCTGGATCTGGCACCAAGGTGTCAGCAGCAGGTCTTTTTAAGTCCTTGAAGTCCTGAAATGGGGCCTCCATGGATTGAGGTGGTCCCCAACACATCCCAATGATGCTCAATTGGACTGAGGTCTCAGGAATTTGGAGACAAAGTCAACACCTTAACTCGTCAAGATTCTCCAGGCCACCTTCTCTCATCTCTCCATGGTTTCAGTAGTGGACTTGGTTCAGCATGGACACCCAATCCGGTCCATTGCTACACACCCTCATACACAACAAACAGTGATGCTCTGTAGTCCAACACCCTTCTTTCCCAACCAGCATTAACTTTTCATCAGTTTGAGCTCTAGTAGCTCTTCTTTTGGGATCAGATTACACGGGCCAACCTTCGCCAAAGTGCCAAAGAGTATCAGTGAGCCTTGGCTGCTCACTGGTTTTCCTTCCTTGTACCTCTTTTGGAAGGTTCTAACCCCTGAAGACCAGGAACACCCAACAAGAGCTGCAGTTTTAGAGATGCTCAGACCCAGTCGCCCCCCAACACCTCAACTCCAAGGACAAAATGTTCACCTGCTGCTTTACATATCCCACACTAACAGGTCCCATTATAACAAGATTAGGGGTGAGCCCGACTAAGGATTTGCTTAGTGGAATCTGATTCATCAGATTTTGCCCATAGTGGAGGAATAGTGGAATGTTTGTTGTTTTTCCTTATTGACCCAAAGTCTGCATGATGGTGACCGCATGACAATATTACACATAACCCTTTACAATTAAGAGACTCATAGCTTAAAGTAAAAGGGACAACAGAATATTATAAGTATGAAACTTAGATTTTTTAATCTATATTGCAAAAACAACGAGGTGATGAAGGAGAGAAAACTCAAATAAGGCCACCATCAGTTAAACATGGAACAACGCTCCACTATAGAGAAAGGAACCAGGAGATATTTAAACAGTGTTCACACAGCAGAGAGCAGCACTGCAGAGGGTAGTTTGTCCAACTTAAGACTAAACATTTGTATAATGTTCAAAATCAAACCTGAACCAGCTAAAGGGTTTTTAAATCTCTTAACAGAACCTTTTAAAACGGTCTTTCATCGCGTCTTTGTCCGCTTGAGTCTTTTCAAACTGTACGTGAGGAAAACCATCGTGTGTATGGGCAGAAGTGCGCTTCTTGCTTTGTTGACTGTAAATCCTGTCTTTGAGAATATCCTCTCTGATGGCGTGGAGGTGGATGGGATGCTGTGGATTGTTGTTGAGGCTTCGGACAGCTTTGGGTATCCCTCCTGGTTCTTTTGGCCCCGTACAGTTTTTGTGTGGTCCGGTAATCCTTGATCTCACAGCCCTCTTCATGAAGCTGCTCCTCATCTTCATCACTAGTTTTTAGAATCAACTGAAGTTTTATTTCCTGACATTTTGAGCTGCCATGAACGTAGAAAGATTTAAAGACCAGCTGAGGTACGTCTGCTCCACAGGTCCCCGCTAAATGGGAGAGTCCACCTTTAATTACCAGGGGAGATTTAATTACCACTTTAAGGAGATTTAACACTTCAAGAGCTGTTCTCAGAATTACATTCAATAAGTCTATATTTTTATAAAAATAGGATATATGAGACACTATTTTACGGGAAACAGGAAAATAATGTAAAATTAGACATTGAGCACCCCCATGGTTTGAATGGAATGATCCACGTTTCATATGCAAATATTCGACTATGAGATTGGCAGTCGACTAAGGCTCGTTAGAACCAATCGTCGAATATTTGACTATTTGGGGTCACCCCTAAACAAGATAATTCATGTTATTCACTTCACCTGTCAGTGGTCATACTGTTATGGCTGGTTGGTGAATTTATGACCTTGGAAACAGCAGAGGAGAGAACCATCCCAACGTAAAGTCCACTCATTTGACATTTCTTTGGCTCTCAACCTTGAAGAGTTAAGAACTATCTTAGGATGTTTCAACTTCCCATTTTCACAATCATATGTGCAATACACACATTGCAAAATGGCCGAAATTGCACTGGTTAAAGAACACTTTGTATTCTCTCAGCTTGCAAACATCTGATCCACTATGCAGTGTGCTAATTTGGTTGCAACTGCAAGGCTAGGTGTCATGATGGCTGAGGAAACAAGAAGCACATTGAAGCACATTTTGGATCCTGGAGACATTTGTTTGAACACCAATTATTCGTTAAACAAGGCAAACATTCGGTTACCATCAGCAGTTAATTTCATGTCATCAGAGACTAAAATCATATGTATTGAACCTTCACATATATAATTGACTGATCGATGAAAACATCCAAGAATGAAAACAAAAAATCTTTCAGAAAATTTGAACATGAGGGACTTTAAATGTTTGTGAGAGTCAGTGAATCGATCTGTAAGAGTAACCCAGTTGTGTCCTCTCTTGACTCTCTGTGAGACTCAAACTCACATGAACTCACACATGTATTATTTTTGTATCTCTCAGGTAAAACAGGCCACACTGAAGTGGTGAGAGTTGTCTTCCATCCAGAGAAGGTCAGCTTCGCCAACCTGCTCAAAGTTTTCTGGGAGAACCACAACCCGACTCAAGGTACAGACTCAGCCAAAAAACACACTCACAGCCAAATCCACAACGGGGAGTAGAGGGTGAAACTTGGAGAACAGCATGAGTCTGAAACAGTTCTTCAATACTGGAGAATAAAAATTACATTTTTAAGTTTGAACAAATTTTATCATCAGACTGGACGAAACCAAACAGCCTTGTTTGGCTCTGCTTCACACTGAATGCTTGTTTATATCAACAGTTTCATGATGTTAAGCTTATTTAAGGTTGTCTTAAAGGGATAGCACGTCTTTCTAAATAGTTGGCATTATGCTTCATTTAAAAACAAAAATATATATATTTAAAATGTTTGGTGTCAAAACTTAACGTGGGGAAAGTTTAAAACTGTGAGGGTGAAGGTAAAGGTGTGTTGGAGTAATCCCTGGATGAGACTTCTCTGCTCTGAACGACTTGTTCATGAAGTCACGCGTGAATTCAGCGAGATTAACTCGAGATTTGCCAAAATCATGACATCACCAGTTGGGGATTCTCGTTTAAAGGGAGAATTTGTCATTTAAAAAAAAAAAATCTCAATTTAGGAAGGCTGGGTTCCGGAATGCTGGGGGCCTTAAAGAGACAGTAGCTAAAACTAAGCGTTTGAGACAGAGACCGTCACGATCATGTTCAGCATTTGTTGCTTAAAATGCTAACCTCATACAAACCTACCTACAAATATAAAATAACGGACTGTCCCTTTAATGCTAACAGGTAAGGCTGATTAAATCTAGACACTGGTAGCATTCTGGGAAAGTTTCAAACTGTGATTTAAAGGTGTTTTGGAGTAATCCCTGGATGAGACTTGAGGCTGTTCTGAAAGACTCGTTCATGAAGTCACGCGTGAATTCAGCGAGATTAACTCGAGATTTGCCAAAATCATGACATCACCAGTTGGGGAATCTCGTTTAAAGGGAGAATTTGTCATTAAAAAAAAAAATCTCAATTTAGGAATGCTGGGTTCCGGAATGCTGGGGGCCTTAAAGAGACAGTAGCTAAAATAAGCATTTGAGACAGAGACCGTCACGATCATGTTCAGCATTTGTTGCTTAAACTGCTAACCTCATACAAACCTACCTACTAATATAAAATAATGGACTGTCCCTTTAATGCTAACAGGTAAGGCTGATTAAATCTAGACACTGGTAGCATTCTGGGAAAGTTTCAAACTGTGATTTAAAGGTGTTTTGGAGTAATCCCTGGATGAGACTTGAGGCTGTTCTGAAGGACTCGTTCATGAAGTCACGCGTGAATTCAGCGAGATTAACTCGAGATTTGCTAAAATCATGACATCACAAGTTGGTGAATCTCCTTTTAAAGGGAGAATTTGTCATTAAAAAAAAATTCAGTTCCAGAATGCTGGGTGGCCTTAAAGAGACAGTAGCTAAAATAAGTGTTTGAGACAGAGATTTTTCATAATCATGTTTAGCATTTGTTGCTTAAAATGCTAACCTCATACAAACCTACCTACAAATATAAAATAACGCACTATCCCTTTAATGCTAACAGGTAAGGCTGATTAAATCTAGACACTGGTAGCATTCTGGGAAAGTTTCAAACTGTGATTTAAAGGTGTGATGGAGTAATCCCTGGATGAGACTTGAGGCTGTTCTGAAAGACTCGTTCATGAAGTCACGCGTGAATTCAGCGAGATTAACTTGAGATTTGCTAAAATCATGACATCACAAGTTGGTGAATCTCCTTTTAAAGGGAGAATTTGTCATTAAAAAAAAAATTCAATTCCAGAATGCTGGGTTCCGGAATGCTGGGTGGCCTTAAAGAGACAGTAGCTAAAATAAGTGTTTGAGACAGAGATTTTTCATAATCATGTTTACCATTTGTTGCTTAAAATGCTAACCTCATACAAACCTACCTACAAATATAAAATAACGGATTGTCCCTTTAATGCTAACAGGTAAGGCTGATTACATTTAGTCACTGGTAGCATTCTGGGAAAGTTTCAAACTGTGAGGTAAAGGTGTGTTGAAGTAATCCCTGGATGAGACTTTAGGCTGTTCTGAACTACTTGTTCATGAAGTCACGCGTGAATTCAGCGAGATTAACTTGAGATTTGCTAAAATCATGACATCACAAGTTGGGGAATCTCGTTTAAAGGGAGAATTTGTAGTATAAAAAAATATTTAAATTTCGGAATTCTGCATTCCGGAATGCTGGGTTCCAGAATTCTGGGGGGCCTTAAAGAGACAGTAGCTAAAACTAAGCGTTGAGACAGAGACTTCCACAATCATGTTCGGCATTTGTTGCTTAAACTGCTAACCTCATACAAACCTTCCTACAAATATAAAATAACGGACTATCCCTTTAATGCTAACAGGTAAGGCTGATTACATTTAGTCACTGGTAGCATTCTGGGAAAGTTTCAAACTGTGATTTGAAGGTGTGTTGAAGTAATCCCTGGATGAGACTTTAGGCTGTTCTGAACTACTATTTCATAAAGTCACACGTGAATTCAGAGAGAGGGAAACGAGATTTGCTCAACTTGTGACATCACTGATTGGTACATCTCCTTTTAAAAGGGCCAATTTGTCATTTTGAAAAGAGACTTGCAACTTTTTTGCTTGGCAACAGTGTAGGAGGCCTTAAAGAGACAGTAGCATTTCAGACATACATAAAAGCCTACCTAAAAATATATCATGACCAACTGTCCCTTTAATACTAACAGGTAAGGCTGATTAAATTTCACTTGTAGCATTCTGTAGTTATGCTTAAAACAAAAATTGAATTAACAAAAATTAATTTAAAATGTTGGATTTTAACACCTAATGCTGGGAAAGTTCCAAACTGTGATTTAAATGAGTGTTGGAGTAATCCCAGGATGAGTCTTTAGGATGCTCTGAACAACTCGTTCATGAAGTCACACGTGAATTCAGAGAGAGGGAAACGAGATTTGCTCAATTTGTGACATCACTGATTGGTGCATCTCCTTTTAAAAGGGAGAATTTGTCATTCCAAAAAGAGACTCACAACTTTTTTACTCAGCAACAGTGTTGGAGGCTTCTGGAATGCTCTGTGTTCTGGAATGCTGGGGAGGCCTTAAAGAGACAGTAGCTGAAATGAAGCATTTCAGACAGACATAGAAACCTACCTAAAAATATATCATGACCAACTGTCCCTTTAATGCTAACAGATAAGGCTGATTAAATTTCACTTGTAGCATTCTGTAGTTATGTTTAAAAACAAAAATTTAATTAACAGATATTAATTTAAAATGTTGGATTTCAACACCTAACGCTGGGAAAGTTCCAAACTGTGAGGTAAATGAGTGTTGGAGTAATCCCAGGATGAGACTTCAGGCTGTTCTGAACGACTCGTTCATGAAGTCACGCGTGAATTCAGCGAGATGGAAACGAGATTTGCTCAACTTGTGACATCACTGATTGGCGCATCTCCTTTTAAAAGGGAGAATTTGTCATTTTAAATAATAGACTTGCAATTTTTTTGCATGGCAACAGTGTTGGAGGCTTCTGGAATGCTGTGTTCTGGAATGCTGGGGAGGCCTTAAAGAGACAGTAGCTGAAATGAAGCATTTCAGACAGACATAGAAACCTACCTAAAAATATATCATGATGAACTATCCCTTTAATGCTAACAGGTAAGGCTGATTAAATTCAGTCACTGGTAGCATTCTGAGGTTTAAGTGCATATGTTATTCGAGATCAAAGATGACACCAGAGTGATCCGTATTTATCCTCTGGGGATAATAATTTCTCTTACAGAACTTCTTCACTTTGACTGAAGTCTGGGATTGACAGACTGACTGACACAAGTTGCCGTCTTTGGAGCCAAAACACTCGATTGGCTGAAAGCTCAGAGCTCACCAAACATTGTGGTTGACAGGCTGACAAGCTGACATGAAATGATGAAAGGATACATGATGAAATGATCAGCTCGCAGTCAAAAACAGCCTTCACTTCTGCCAAGACAGACGAGTTTTATTTTTGGAAATGCTGTCAGCTGTTGTGTTCAGATGATCTGATGTTGCCTCTGCCAAAAACTGAAGGAGAGGGCTGAAATCTTCTGCTGAAATTCTCTATGTGTGTGTGTGTGTGTGTGTGTGTGTGTGTGTGTGTGTGTGTGTACAGGGATGAGACAAGGGAACGATGTTGGGACGCCGTACCGCTCTTCCATCTACACCTACTCAAAGCCGCAGTTTGAGGAAGCTCTGGCATCCAAAGATCAATACCAGAAGGTACAAATCAATTTATCAGTCAGCCTCTAATTCGCCACAGTCGTCAGTCATATATCTACATGTATTCCTCTCTGCCTTCCATCCAGTCTTTCTCTCCTTTTTCACCTCAACTCCATTTCCCAGCATGCCCCTCTTTTGTCCTTACCTCTTTCTTTGAGTCAGTCTCAGAAACTAGCCAGGAAGGACCATATTTGGATGTGAGGGTGAAGCTGGAGAGGAGTTGACAAACACTAAACAGTCCACACCTGTAGCTAACTCATTACCTGGTGAATGAACTAGATTACCCGTGTGACCTCAGAGTGACCTTGTATTTGTGACTCTACCTCTTTATTTATGGATCTTAATAAGCTCTGAAAGCTTTTAGAATGAAGTAGTCTTGAGTCGTATTAATTATGAGAGGTTCCAAAGCGTCTAATTTCCCTGTTGCTTAAATGGAAATTTATATTCTGATTAACCAACTCGTCTAAAGGTAGGAAAACACCCAGATAACAGTCAAAATCAAGCACAGTTTAGTCCACATGGATAAACAAAAGATCACACAGTCTGTGGGTAAACAATGTCAAATTGGTTTGCTGAGTGTGTCTAACACTAGCAGAGCTTACACCACCAGCCTTCAGTCCTCCTTGCAGGTTAACGTCCACATGCCTGCCATTTAGGGGGCGCAGAGTTATGACAGGGGGGGGGGGCCCGGCCCGGCTTAATAAAAACAATACACACAATTCTGCATTGCTAACGAGGCCAAGTATGTCTATGTGTGATATAAGTGAAGTGGCAGGTAAACATATTAGCGTAGCAGAGTGATATATGACAGACAAAAACGTAGATCGGACCCCCCTCTCTCTGTGTTACCCTGAGACACTTCAGAGCAGAGCCCCGCTCAACAAACAGAAGCTTGCGCTGCAGGGATTTTCATCTGTTACCACGGCTCGACCTGCTTGAACGTGTGTTAAAACTTGGTTTTCTTTATTTTCCAAATGAGTAGGATCGATGACTGTAGCAGTGACTTGAGGCCAAATGAACAAATGGAGCGACGCCTGCGAGCTAGTTCAGGCAGACAACTCGAGCTGCAATGCCGTACACGTCACATGTCCCACTCTCTTATCCATCATCCAATCCTGCCCTCTGCCTCTCAAATTTGCGGTCTATTTAAACTGGGAAAAATCTCCCATCTCTCCCTCTGCCTGTCAACGACTCTGCTGCTGCATGCCATTGCTGATATTTCTTCTTCCCCGCCGCCTCCCCAGCCTCCACCTGCAGGCTCCGGGGGTGTTTAGTATGTTTTGCTCATCACTCCTCAAGTCTGCATGTAAACTTTCTGCAGGGAGTGATGAGGCCGGAGCCTGGGCGCCAAACATGAATATGTATTTGCTGCTACAATAAACAATTTAAACGTGAGTCGTCTGACTGAACTATAAATATTATGACTCCGAAGTGGACCAATCACAGGGTTTGCGGTACCCGTCGATCTGCCGCAAAGTTAGATTTAAGTGGAGGTGCGCGGCAGCTACGTCCGTAGGCCTCTGCGTAGGTACGGGAGCTACGCGGACCAACGGTGTAGGCAACGCTGTCGATTCAATGCAGAAGTATGAACCAGGCTTAACTCTTGCAGACCCGACAGCAAATAAATGAATGTATAAATAAACACTGACTAGCCTTATATAGTGAGCGCAGTATTTCTTCTACATTTCGGTACAATGATACTTATGAAAATGCTTGATTCCAGACATTTTGGAGGCCACTTTGCGTCATAAACTAAACAGATAGAAATATGATTTTAATAATATTTGGATGAGAGAAAATAGATTTGGTTAAAATTGTGTTAAAATTCAGCTCTTGTGATGTTTCAATGAACAGAGAAACCAGCTGTAAAGAACCAGGCTGTAGACATGTTCATTTCTGCCCTTTAACATGAGGCCTGATGGGGATTCACTGGCTCTTGATTCAGCCTCTAGTGGACACTCTGGGAACTGCAGTTCTTTGCACTTCCTCATCAGCTTCTTTTTAAACACTGAGTGAACACAGATACAAAATAAATGTGTGTGTGTGCATGTTGCATGTGCCGTACATGTACCTAACACTCAACACACACACACACACACACACACACACACACACACACACACACACACACACACACACACACACACACAACACACAACACACACACACACACAAACATGGATGTTCACACACTCCCTCTGTTGAACTCTCTCCCGCTGAGACTTCTGCACCACTATCCCACCAACAGGGCTTGTTGCCATGGAAACTGACAAGGAGGAGGTTACTCTATTGTACTCTTTTCTATTCTGGTGAAGTCTGGTCTTCATTCAAGTCCTCTTTCTCTTTTTCTCTCCCTCCCTCGTCTCTCGTTTTTTTAACCGAACCCTCGTTCATTTAGCAGATTTTAATCCCTTAAAGTGTCTCTGAGCACATCACACACTGATGTATTAAAAACACACAAGATGAAGTGTTCCTGGGGTCTAACACTTCACTGGATCTGAAACTAGAAAGCATCATTTCAGTTTTATGTGGGCAGTTTGGTTATTGGGATGTTAATCGCTTCAGTAATCCCATTATTCTCAGTTTATAGCAACAATAAGCATTTAATAAATCAACGTATCCATAAGGACGGCTTGGAATAAAATACTTGATTACAATATGCAAATGAAATACCAATACAGTACTCAAACTGCTCTTGGATGAAGCCTTTTTTAGATTTTGGGTATGCAACATTGATTCCCCCCTCCTGCTGTTGTAGAGATGGTGTTCAGTTAAAGAAATGTGGAGCACAAGTCAGTCTAGTTTCAGTTTTAACAGCAGTTTGAAGCAAAAATGATTCCTCACTAGTGTTTGTGAGTGAGCGTGCAAACAGCTGTCTGCATCTTTGATTAAAAGAAGTGTCTTTGTCCATCATTTAAACACATTCCTTGGTTTTTGTGCTTTTTTTCAAATGTCTTTAAACATTTTAGGGGTTTTAAAAGCTGAAGTTTTTTGGACTTGGGCATTTTTGCCTTTATGGATAGGGACTGAGAGACAGGAAATGGAGGGAGTAGAGAGAGGGGGAAGACATACAGCAAATGGTCTCAGCCGGGAGTCGAACCAGCGACCTCTGCGACGAGGACCGTGTGTACCTCTGTATGTGGGGCGCTTAGACCGCTAGGCCACCAGCGCCCCCAACATGCAGATTTTGTTAAGGACGTATGAGAAGCAGCAGTGTTAAGGCTGATTTAAACTTCTGTGTTGACTCTACGCAGCAGTGGTTGACGCGGACGTGAGCACTACATACTTGTGCGTCGATGTGTCCGTGTCGCGCAGCAATACTCCCCCAAAACACTAGAGGGCAGTATGGTCCCTCTGATAGTCGGCCCCACTACGATCTCTGTTTACTTTTCCACAGCGACTCAGAACCAGGGGTGCAGCTCGCTCGGCTGGAAGTGAAGCTTCCAGCAAAGCGTCTGCCCCCTAGTGACTGGCTGCAGTATAGGTCAAAAACTCTGTTCATTTAATTAACTCACCAAATTACTTTATTCCTGTTTGGTGTGAACGCACCATAGAAAAGCAGAAGTACAGGTGAAACGGGTGCGGCTCTGTGAGGTACAGAACGACTTCAGCGCCTAATAGTTCTTGGAGGAACTTTTCTGATAATGATAGACTTTATTTAGATGTTGTGATGAAAAAGGAAAGTTAATAAATGTTGAAAACCACGTAAAGACGAGAGTCCAAGCGACCACCAGGAGGAGCTGGATTAAGCATTGTTTGACATTTTCTCAATGCAGAGTTCTAACTGTGGACTCAATGAGGGTTTCAGTCCTGGTCTGAGAGGTAATTATGGTCTGGAGCTTTACATAACAGTCACAGACGGACAGCCTCGTGTTATTTTCATCTCTCTGTCCTAGAGAGAGAGAGAGAGAGAGAGAGAGAGAGAGAGAGGAAGTTGATGGATGAACTCACTTCATCTAACCGGCACATCTCTCCATCAATCTCTCTAGGTTTAGTTTCCTCTCTCAATTTCTTCTCACCAGATTGTCTCCCCCACCCTCTCCCATCTGTGTGTGTGTGTGTGTGTGTGTGTGTGTGTGTGTGTGTGTGTGTGTGTGTGTGTGTGTGTGTGTGTGTGTGTGTGTGTGTGTGTGTGTGTGTGTGTGTGTGAGAGAGCAGTTGGCCTATAGCAAACACGCTGCATGCCAAACCATCTGGGCCTTAAATCTGTCCTCCACAGAAATCGCTTTAGTTGCAAAACTAATGCACAGACACACACGCAAACACGAGCGTGTATATATGCACACACGGAAGTAATGTTTGGACTCCGTTCTTTTAATGTGCGTCAACATACATGTGATAAACGGTCCTCCGTCATGCCAAAAGTGACATGTACGTTTTTAATAATTCAGTGCTTTTCTTTCTCTGTTGCGGGCGGATGCACCGGTTTTCTGCAGCACACAGAGTTTGCGTGCGTCTGAGCAGCCCCGTCTTTGAAATATTGATGACTCCGTGCCCCCTTTAATTCTTGGGTGGAGTCTTTCCTTGAGGGTGAAGCATTCTGCAAGGTGCCTTTCTTTCTTTCTTTCTTTCTTTATCTCTGCCCCCTGCAGCCACGACGGCGAGGCCAAACTACAAACTGAAAAAACGTGGAATCCATCAAATCACAGATATATCTTCCAGGACACACTGATCAGATGTGTCTTCTCCTGCTTCACTTTAAACATTCAAACATAAAAAAAAGTGTAGATTTAAGAAGAGTGTTAAAGCGACACATGGGTAGAAAAAGCAGGAAATTGTGGCCCAGAAGCAGAAGCAGCGGCGGCGGCGGCGGCGTGGAGAGAGAATCGTCTGGTTAATTTGACTGTCAGGGTGTTGACTGTGTTCGCTGTGCCGCCTGGCTTGATTGCATTGTTCACACACCGAGTGATTGGGGAATTTGGTGTGTGCAAGTGTGTGTGTTTCTGTTTGTGTGTGTGTGTGAGGTACAACAGCACTGCAGAAAATTACCTTGCAGGCGGCTGGCGGTTGTCTGCAGCATGAAAGGAGCCTCCCTTTTCTTCTCCAGCCTCCTACCCATCATTAGGGTGTGCACTGCGTCTGAAATGGCAGGTGGAAGTGCTACATGTGTGTGTGTGTGTTGGTTTGTGTGTGTGTTTGCTTTATGTAATAATGTGTGCTTGCTTGGTGGGTGCTGAAGCAGTGTGTACTCATTGTTCTGGCATCTCTTTGCCTCTTGATTCTCGTCTGCAGCTACGTTTTTCTTTTCACGCACACTCGTTCGTCTTCTTCAGAACACGAATCATCTGCTTTTCTTCCTCTTTATTTCCTTTTTGTTGCTGAAATCCCTCCTTTAGTGCTTCAGACATGCCAGTTTTACCTGTTTTCATTCCCTCCCCCCCCCCTCTTCTGTCTCTGTGCTTCTCACGGGTGCTTATCAGTATTGTTCACATTTTGCCTGCTTTACCAGAGCAGTCAAGGTATTTGCATTTCAAATGAGAAATCTACTTCTCTGACATGCAAATTAATGGATGTGAATTATGCATTTATGGCAGGCTGCTAACACAGCAGCAGGACCTGCACCAAAACAAACACACGGGAACATAAAAAAGGCGGGCAGGGCGGATGAGGAGGCTTCTCTAATGGTGAGGCCGTTTGGGGTATAACAGGAAGAGCTTCATCTGAAGTCACTGCGTCCAATGTGATGTTCTTTAACCTCAAGCAGAAGAACACCAATATCTTTTTAGAGTCAAATCCTCATCCCTGTAGACGTGGAAGGTGAGTCTGCAAAGATCAGTTTGAGTTCAGAGCGGCAACACTTCATCTGGAAGTGTCGAGGTGCATCTCAACTTTGGGAGAAATGACTCTCCTGCAGCTTCAACGCCTTTGCAGTTAATCCTGAGCTTGTAAGCAGATGTGTGTCTAACATGAGTCTGGTCCTGCTGGAGGTTTCTGCCTGTTAAAGGAAGTTTGTCCTTTCCACTGTAACTTGCTAAATGCTGCAAAGTCCCCTTCTGGGATCCTGTTTTTTCTCTCTCTCTCCTCTCTCTGCCTATCACTTACTTTAACTCTTCCTGTCCCATTAAAGTTACTAACCATAGACCTTTCTGGAGTCCCTGAGCTCCCTTGTCTCGTAGGTTCTTCTGGATCTCTGCCTTAGATGGCTAGCTGCTGTGAACGTGCCAGACTCCAGCTGCTATATGACACTACTATCATCTCTCTCTCTCTTCATCTCCCTCTATCCCTCTCTCCAACACGGTCTCAGCAGATGTGTGTCTAACATGAGTCTGGTCCTGCTGGAGGTTTCTGCCTGTTAAAGGAAGTTTGTCCTTGCCACTGTAACTTGCTAAATGCTGCAAAGTGCTCTGCTCATGGTGGATTAAGATGAGATCAGACTGAGTCCTGTCTGTAAGATGGGACTGGATCTGATCCTGCCTGTATGTTGGGTCTTTGTTAATAATAGAACATAGGAGTACGGTCCAGACCTGCTCTGTTTGGAAAGAGTCAAGCGAGAGAGTTGAGCCTTCAGTTATCAGGCACCTCTCCTTTGGAATCATTTACCAGTCAGGGTCCAGGAGGCAGACACCCTCTCTGCTTTAAGAGTAGGCTTCAAACTTTCCTTTTTGATAAAGATTATAGTTAGAGCTGGATCAGGCTTGGACCAGCTCTTTGTTATGCTGCTATAGGCTTAGACTGACACACTTGGATCCTATCCCTCCCCTCTTTCTGCCTGTCACTTACTCAAACTCTTCCTGTCCCATTGAAAGTTACTAACCATAGACCTTTATGTAGTCCTTGAGCTCCCTTGTCTCATATGTTCCTAGGCTACAACTACTACTATCTGTCTCCCCACTATCATCTCTCTCTCTCTTCATCTCCCTCTATCCCTCTCTCCAACACGGTCTAAGCATATGTATGTCTAACATGAGTCTGGTCCTGCTGGAGGTTTCTGCCTGTTAAAGGAAGTTTGTCCTTGCCACTGTAACTTGCTAAATGCTGCAAAGTGCTCTGCTCATGGTGGATTAAGATGAGATCAGACTGAGTCCTGTCTGTAAGATGGGACTGGATCTTATCCGGTCTTGATGTTGGGTCTTTGTTAATGTCCCCAGGACTCCCTAACAGGCAGAAACCTCCAGCAGGACCAGACTCATGTTAGACACACATCTGCTGAGACCTACCGTGTTGGAGAGAGCGATAGAGGGAGATGAGAGAGAGAGAGAGAGAGAGAGAGAGAGAGAGAGAGAGAGAGAGAGAGAGAGGGAGAGAGAGAGAGAGAGAGAGAGAGAGAGAGAGAGAGAGAGAGAGAGAGAGAGAGAGAGAGAGAGAGAGAGAGAGAGAGAGAGAGAGAGAGAGAGAGAATGAATAGTGGTGAGATGGATAGAAGTAGTTGCAGTATCTGGAGTCTGGCATGTCCCCAGCAGCAGGCCGACTTCGCTATGATCCAGAGGAACCTACAGGACAAGGGAGCTCAGGAACTCCAGAAAGGTCTATGTGGTAACTTTAATGAAACAGGGAACATTAAAGTGATTTTAAGATAAGTGCCATTTTTTGGATAAAGCAGTAAGCAGTCTAGATAAGAGATAATGTAAAGTGAGCGGGTCGCTAGAGGACTGGACCCCTGACAAGGAGAGCAGGACCAGTACCTGAAGTTGAGGGATCCCGTCTCACCCTGAAGGTAAATCCTCATCCCTCCAGTCTGAGTCACGCAGCCCATCAGAGGAGATTCTCACTCTGCTTAAACTTGCTAACTCTCCTTCTTTTGCTTCACTTTGGGTCTTCAGTGTTTTTATTTAGAAGCCCCTCAGACCCTCTGGCTTTGTTTTCTGCGCGCTGACGTCAATGAAGTTAAAATGGTTTCCAAACAATTACCCCTCACTAACTATTAGAGGCAGCAATGTGTGAAATTACCCAGCACCACTTTAAGTCTGAATGCTGTGTTTGGACTCAAAATACACTTTTTTTTTTTTTTTTTTAGTATTTCCTCAAGGAGTTCTTCCCTCTCAATCTGGAAGTTTATTCAGAGCATTAAAAGTGTCGTGCAAAGTGACGCCATTACCGCCAACGTCCCCATCACCAGCCTGACGACTGCTCTAACGGCTCTGCTCTGACATCCTCTCTGCACTTAATGAAAACATGCGCTGATGAAAATGTGCAGCGGTAGTCTTCTATATTTCATTAAGCTTCACCGCGTCTTAAAACATTTAAAGAAACAGCGTTGGTCGTCAGTCTAATGGAACGATGTGAACTGGAGGTGAAAGGCAGAAAGGTGTAAGATATGCTGAAACCAATTGAGCACTGACATTCTGTTTAAACATTCATCAGGTGTGGACGTTCAAGACCTCATTTAGACCAGTTTTTAACCGACTAAGATATGGTCTGAACATCAGTGTGTCAGGAAACACATTCCTCTCTCCACATTTTGACGTTCTTTGTTTTCGAGGTGAAAGAAAGTCAGAAATTATGATCCTGAAGTTATTTCCTTAAAGTTGTTTTCCAGCGGTAGTTCAAACCCCGTCTGTGCACGGACATGAGTTCAACATAGTCCTACAAGAATCAATCAATCAATCTTTATTTATACAGCGCCAAATCACAACAAACGTTATCCCAAGACTCTTTCCAAACAGAGCAGGTCTAGACCGAACTCCATGTTCTATTATCAACAAAGACCCAACATCAAGACCGGATCAGATCCAGTCCCATCTTACAGACAGGACTCAGTCTGATCTCATCTTAATCCACCATGAGCAGAGCACTTTGCAGCATTTAGCAAGTTACAGTGGCAAGGACAAACTTCCTTTAACAGGCAGAAACCTCCAGCAGGACCAGACTCATGTTAGACACACATCTGCCTACAAGCTTAGGAATAACTGGAGAGATCTGAGTCATTTCTCCAAAAGTTGAGATGCATCTCGACACTCTCAAATAAACTGTTGTAGCTCTGAACTCAAACTGATCATTGCAGACTCACCTTCCACGTCTACAGGGATGAGTACTTGATTCTAAAAAGATATCGGTTTTCTTCTGCTTAAGGTTAAAGAACATCACATTGGACACAGACTTCAAAAGAAGCTCATAGCAAAGCAGCATTTAGCAAGTTACAGTGGCAAGGACAAACTTCCTTTAACAGGCAGAAACCTCCAGCAGGACCAGAGTCATGTTAGACACACATCTGCTGAGACCGTGTTGGAGAGAGGGATAGAGGGAGGTGAAGAGAGAGAGAGATGATAGTGGTGAGACAGATAGTAGTAGTTGTAGCAGCTGGAGTCTGGAACATTCACAGCAGCAGGAAGCTACGAGACAAGGGAGCTCAGGGACTCCAGAAAGGTCTATGGTTAGTAACTTTAATGGGACAGGGAGAGTTAAAGTAAGTGATTGGCAGAGAGAGGAGAGAGGGGATCCCAGTGTGTCAGTTCCCCCAGCAGTCTAAGCCTATAGCAGCACAACTAAGAGTCAGTTTTAACCCTCATGAACATCATAAATGTTCTCTTTCTTTCTGTTTCTCCCAGGTTCTCACCGAGGAAGGTTACAACACCATAACAACAGAAATCGCAGAAGACCAGACGTTCTACTACGCCGAGGATTACCACCAGCAGTACCTGAACAAAAACCCTAACGGATACTGCGGCATGGGAGGGACTGGAGTCACCTGTCCAATAGGAGTCAAATCAAAGGCCTGAACAGCCAATGAGAGCAAGAGTTGAACCTCAGTCTGTTCAGTAAGGGTGCACAGACAGGGTGTCTTAAAGATTTAAACAGCAGATGTAAAGAGTTTGGGTTTTAAACATGTAAACGTCTTTTTATCAGATCTTTTTAGCATAAATCCAACGAATGAAACGGCTTCCTTTCTCTGCCATGCTACATAAACCTGAGAGGCTGTTCATGGTCGACACGCTTCTCACTCTTTGCAATAATTAAAGGAACATGGTAGGGTACCATGGCTTCAGATTCTGAGCATATTTTCAGTCTACACTTCTTCACACATGCATTGAAGTTTCATTTGTTCTGTTTATGAAGGTGTGAACTGAAGTACGCACCTGTCAGAGGATTGTGACGAATTGAACCTCAACACTGTTTTATAAGGACGTTCATTTTAGTGAGCTCGAGTCCAGATTTCACTGCTGATTACTACTCACAGATTGGTTTTGCTGAGAGCTGTTTGCATTGTGACTGCTGATTATGTTTGTATTTCTCAGGTTGATCTTCGAGTGATTACTCAAATCTCTGAAACTGATGCAGGAATAAAAATAACAACACCTTGAAAATATGGACTCCCCAAGAATCTTTCCTTATGTCTGTGTTTTATTATCTTTTAAGGAAAGTTATCACTGGTCACCAAAACCTTTCCGCAAATTCGTCTCAGGGCTATATTTGCTGTGGTCACTCGTGTTGCTGCATCCTATGCTAGCACTTCTCCTTGGGTGCATTTGAGTAACACTGTCATGACATGAATAAGACCAAATAAGGTTGACCAGCATCAAACGAGTAACCCACTGCAAAAAACACAAATCTTAGCGAGTGCATTCGTCTATTTCTAGTCAAACATCTCTGTACATTTAAAATAAACCACTTTCACCTGATAGGTCCAGACATTAATCGTATTACAAGATGTTATAAGCCAAAAATACTCCCCCACAAAACTGTAATGATACTACAGCAATGCTAGCTGGTGAAGCAACTTGGCAAGCTAACCAACTATCATATCCAATCAGTTGTGAATGGGCTAAGGTTAGCTAGTTAGTTGTGGCTAACCTTTGGTACACAGATCAGCCATTTAGTGAGCCATCCATCCATCCATCTTCCTCGGCTTAACCGGGTCCGGGTCACGGGGGAAGCAGTCCCAGCAGGGAAGCCCAGACACTCCTCTCCCCGGCCACTTCCACCAGCTCTTCTGGGAGGATACCGAGGCGTTCCTAGGCCAGCTGAGAGATATAATCTCACCAACGTGTCCTGGGTCTGTCCCATGGCCTCCTCCAGGAGGGACATGGTCGAAACACCTCCCCAGGGAGACGTCCGGGAGGCATCCTGACCAGATACCTGAAACCGCCTCATCTGGCTCCTCTGGATGCGGAGGAGCAGCGGCTCTACTTTGAGTCTGAGCTCCTGACCCGGTCTCTAAGGCTGAGCCCAGACACCTTGCGGGGAAAGCTCATTTCGGCCGCTTGTATTCGCGATCTTGTTCTTTCGGTCACTACCCACAGCTGGTGACCACAGGTGAGGGTTGGTGAGACTGACCAGTAAATTGAGAGCCTTGCCTTCTGGCTCGGCTCTCTCTTCACCACGACAGACCGGTACAGCGTCCGCATCACTGCCGACGCCGCCCCGATCCGTCTGTCAAGTCAAGTCAAGTCAACTTTATTTATATCGCACATTTAAAACAACCAGTGTTGGCCAAAGTGCTTTACAAGGTAAAAAGTAAAAATTCCATGAAGACAACAATAAACAACAACATAACAGGATATTAATGTCCTCTTCACGAGTAGAAGGCCAAAGAGAAGAGATGGGTCTTCAACAAAGATTTAAAACATTCAACAGTTGGGGCCGATCTTAATTGGAGTGGCAAGCTATTCCAGAGCTTGGGGGCCGCTGCTGCAAAGGCTCGGTCTCCCCGGGTTTTAAGGCGACTTTTAGGCACATCCAGGAGCAGCTGGTTTGTTGACCTCAGTGCTCGGGTTGGGTTGTGAGCATGGAGAAAATCAGCCAAGTAGGATGGTGCCAATCCATTTAGGGCCTTGTATGTTAAAAGTGCAACTTTAAAATCAATCCTGTGACGGACTGGGAGCCAGTGGAGAGCATGCAGCACAGGTGTGATGTGCTCCCTCTTTTTCCTGCCAGTCAGGAGGCGAGCTGCCGCATTCTGTACAAGCTGCAGGCGCTGAATAGACGCCATGTCTAAGCCCACATACAAAGAATTACAATAATCAAGCCTAGCCGTAATAAAGGCGTGTACAACTCTCTCTAGATCCTTAGGAAGGAGATATGCCTTCACCTTCGCTATGAGTCTCAGCTGGAAGAAGCTGGACTGAACCACAGAAGAGATTTGTTTCCTAAATTTGAAGGCACTATCAAAATGAACTCCAAGGCTCTTTACAGAGGAGTGAACATTTGCTGCGAGAGGGCCGAGAGTGCTCCCATCGAACTGTTGGGGCTGTCCAAATACAATGACCTCAGTCTTTTCCTCCTTAAGGTGCAGAAAATTTAGGCTCAGCCATAACAATCTCTCGCTCCCTCTTCCCCTCACTCGTGAACAAGACCCCGCTATTGGCAAGCTAGTAACTTAACGAGCTACATTACTCAAACTATGGATGAATAAATCAACATGGACGTACAGTAGTTTACAATGGGGAGGCCTTGCAGGGCATTTTTTAACATTGTACGTGCTGCTTGGTCAGAAAGCTGCAGTTCCTCGAGTGTCCACTAGAGGGCTGGCTGCAAAGCCAAGGAACCCCATTGGAGCACATGGTAAAACCGAAAGTAAGGGAAAATATTAGGTTATTGGTCTCTATAATCTCCATACATCATTGTTTAAATTCATGACTAGGGGCGCAATATAAGGGGGGTTGTTGGGACGATTCTAGGGTACGATGAACAATAGGGACCCTTAAAAAATGGTGCATTTGCGGTAGTGAAGTGATGGAGCCCAATGGGACAACTATATTTCAGCCATTTTAAAAATGTAAAGGCCTCTTTGGCTTTTTCTAGCTTAGCTGAAAGTAATTTGGAGTCAATATTTCCAATATGGGGAACTGCATCTTTGGGATTCTTAACGCCTTTTCAAAAACCAATGGGTGACGTCATTCTACATCAATGTTTGGTACGGTCTGTGGTTTGAATCTTTTCACACATTGGCCAATCCATTAATACGTGTTGATAGGTTCACATTGTACCTTTGATACAGTATCAGATGTGTGTCATTGTAGGAAGTCATCGAAACAAGCTTCAATTATTGAGTTAAAATGTTAAATTATGGATTCTATGATTAGATAGTCTGCTTTATGTCATGGGTTTGCCATTGCAGATCAAAGAGTTAGTCCATTAATGCTTCAGCTAGATTAAAGTTCATATTTTTTACCTGTAATTTGATGAACAGGAGGTTTAGTTTGATTTCAAATGTATCTATATGTGTGTGTTGCTCTTTTCTTTTCTTGGTGTGTGTGTGTGTGTGTGTGTGTGTGTGTGTGTGTGTGTGTGTGTGTGTGTGTGTGTGTGTGTGTGTGTCTTCTTCTGTTTCAGGGCAGGATTTTGCATGACCTCTTTCCTCTGATCTTCGCCAGCAGTGATGTTCCAGTCCGTGACTCATCTGTCATCTCAGTTAATCGTACATCCTACATGTGTGTTTGTACAGTGTATGGTGTGTTCTGATGGTACAACATGCAAACGCACACACACACACACACACACACACACACACACCAGCAGGAGGAGAGTGCGTTTGGTGCCAGACCCTCCAAAACTTGGCACTACCACTACAGAATTGAAAAAAGAGAGAGCGGGAGAGAGGGAAGAGATCAGTCTCTTTGGAAATGGCAGAACGCCATCTTGGATCTCTGCTTGGTTGGATCGCCTCCATGAAACAGGCTGCAGGACCACAACTTCACCAGGTTTTGGAAAGCTAAATCTGACCACCTTTTTCTGGATGAAGCTAATTAACCCTCAAATTCTGAGTAAATACTCAGTATATTTAAATTTGTTTAACTGGCAAATGGTTGCATTAAACAAACCTAGATTTCTGGGATACTTAAGAGTCTTTTAGTGGAAGAAAGGTGTTTGATTTCAACACTTTTAAACACATTAATGTGGACATTTTAGAACTGCATCTACAGCTAGTGCACACTTCGAGACTTTGTGGTGAGAAGAAATGAAGGAAAGGAAAAGAAACCTGCAAAATCTCTGATGAATATCTGTCGGTTTTTGGTAAGCCTTCATCTCTAGCAAAGTGGGGGCTGTACACTGATTGTAACAAGCATTTAAATGGGACTAAAATGCCATCAGAATATGTGACTAGGCCTCAGAATAGTAACAGGAAGAAAAATGTATTTACAACCACCCAAAATACTCCAATAATCTCACTCAGTCAGTGGTTTTATTCGCCTCTGTTGGGCACTTGGCCTGTTTCTAAATGTGTCCCTGGTTCAAACACAGGACTATACTGCCACCATGTGGTGTGTCCAAAGTATGACCAGCCTAAATCCACTATAGTAAAGCAACAAATAGGATTTGAGACTGTCCTTTGAACCAGATTTTAAATACTCCAAAAGCCATAAATACCTTAGATATAAGAATTTTGCACTACTACTAAAATCTTCTGAGTCTATATCCATTGTATTATAATTTTTTTCCCCTGGATCGATCAATCAAGCAGACTTTATTTGTAAAGTGCTTTTCATACAATGATATTGTACATAAAAATAATATAATAAGAATAAATTAGAAATAGAAAAAATAAGAAGACCCCCTCATCCAAATCCCAGACCTAGACCCGACCCCAAACCTACCCCACAATTAATACAAATTTAAATAATAATAATAATAAAACATAAAATAAATGAAAAACAAAAAAGAAGTTGCTGAACGAACTGAGGAAACGCTCTCATGATTTATAAATGAGGAAAAAACAAACTGGACAGGAAATGAAGTTCACCAAAATAAAATAAACTAATAAGATAATAAAACACTAAAATATTAAACCGGTAAAATAAACTAAGATGCTACACTAAAGTATAAACAGAATAAAATATTTTAAAAACTGAGAGGTAATCTGTGAAAAATCTTAAAATGATAAGATCGAAGAAATAATGAAATAATCCACAATAAATTAAATAAATAATTAAATTGACTGACCAAATAATATATATGTCTATAATAATTCAAAACAGGACAGTTTATACTTTAAAAAGTGACTTAAATTTGAACCAGATAATAAATAAATAAATAAATAAGTAAATAAAGTAAGGTGATATAAAACTCAGTAATAAGCGAGACTTAAAATGTACAATGAATCACAGAAGTATTATTCAAAAGCACAATAAATATAATGTATTTACAACTCAGGAGGAATTAATCCAGAGTAAAATGAATGTCATCACAAATTTTCAAGAGTACCTGGTACTTTAAGACTTTTTTATTTGCCACTCTCTTTCTATCTTAGCTCATTTTAACCCACTTTAAATTTTAATTTTAATGTAATTTTTAATATATTTCTAATTTTCCTTTCCTTTTCTGTTTTATTATATTTGTAATTTTAATTATGTTCTTTTATGCTTGTCTGAATGTCTCCAATGCTTTTAATATTTTAACGTAAAGCACATTGAGTTGCCCTCGTGTATGAAATGCGCTATACTAATAAAGCTGCCTTGCCTTGCCTTACTTTATTTTGAAGGGTCTTACCGGAAGTCGCTGTTTTACCGCCTTCGAACTTGCTGTAAGGTAAAAATTAAACGTGTAATATCCTTATTTTAACCGAGTGTTTCATATAAATTAAGATTAAGTTCTTAGTTTAGGAATATGTGTAGATTCAGTTTAGTTTTATGAGTTTTCACACATTATTAATGCTGTAACGGACACTGACGTCAAGTTACCAACGTCTCTCAACGGTCACTTTCCTCAGCTTCATCCATGACGTTATTTTAAAAAACGGCACAGGTAAGTGAAAGTTTGTCGTTATTTATTTTAAGTTATTGGTAGAAAAAAAAGGTTTGAGTTTAATTCAATTAAATTAAATTTGAATATAAATCAGTGTCTTGTTGCGTGCAGGTGTGTGAGCTATGTGTGTGAGGTGTATTCAGGTCATGGCTCTCCTGGCCTAGATATCTGGTCTGGGTTAGAGTACAGTCACATTAATCGTGGTTAAGAAGGGAAACACTCTCTGACTTGACCTATTTACTTTAACAAATGACGGTAAACTCAACAAAAACTAGATTGTGTAATTTTTCTAATGAAGTTTTTGACCTTTATGACCCTTAACGTCTTATTCATGTTCCTGTCAGCAAGCTAAGCTAACATTAGTAGCTAAATAATATGAAAACTTAAGTCGCATTCGCACAGTAGTATTAATCGTACCTTTAATTATTTCTATAATTATATAATTATTTATAATATCAGAGAGAAACAGAGAAACAGTCGGTTAGTGGCATTGGCGGTTATTCCCATAGTAGAGGATCAATCAATCAATCAATCTTTATTTGTATAGCGCCAAATCACAACAAACGCTATCTCAAGACGCTTTTACAAACATAGGAGGTCTAGACCACTCTATGTCAAATTATGAACAGAGACCCAACTTCAAGACAGGGTAAGACTCAGTCTGACCCCACCTTAATCCATCATGAGCATTGCACATCGCAGTATTTAGCTAGTTACAGTGGTGAGGAAAAACTTCCTTTTAACAGGCAGAAACCTCCAGCAGGACCAGACTCATGTTAGACAGCCATCATGCCTCGACCGAGTTGGGTCTGGAAAGACAGATAGAGGGGAGTAAGAGAGAGAAGTGATAGTGATGAGACGAGTCGTAGAAGCTGTTGCCGCTGGAGTCCAGCACGTCCGTATCAGCTGGAGTCCAGATCGTCCACAGCAGGAGGACGTCTGCGGCAGCTCAGAGGAATCTACGAGACAAGGGAGCTCAGGGACTCCAGAAAGGTCTATGGTTAGTAACTTTAATGGGACAGGAAGAGTTAAAGTAAGTGATGAGGGGGTTGGGGGCAAGGGGGTGAGCTAGGATGATGAAGACGTTTCTGTCGGCCATCTTTGTTCGTGGCAAAGTACATGATATACCTTATCTATTCAGAACTTGTTATACTTTCCAGTAGATGTCAATTAATTAAAGGGTTTCAAAGGCAGTGAGTGAATTTAAACCACCTAACAGGATGTTACAAGTTAAATTAATTCAGAAACTAAATGTTAGCCGTTAGCTTTGTCACACCTGCTGTAATAGGAGGAAGCTAATGATAAATTAGGCGTGACTCAATTCCTACTGTGGACATTTTCTGGTGTTAAAATGAGGAATTCATGAGAGGCAAAAGCTGAAGTTTTTATTGTTGAAGGCTTTCAGAAACTAAATGCTAACCGTTGGCTTTCTGCAACTGCAACTCCCTTTTTACGGGCCTGCCCAAAAAATCTCTCAGAAAGCTGCAGCTTGTTCAGAACGCTGCAGCTTGTTCAGAACGCTGCAGCTTGTTCAGAACGCTGCAGCTAGAGTTTTAACGAGGAGAAAGAAAACTGACCACATAACTCCTCTTTTAAAAACTCTGCACTGGCTCCCTGTTTCTTTTAGAATTGATTTTAAAGTCCTTTTACTTGTTTTTAAAGCTCTTAACAGCCTTGCTCCTCCATACATCACTGATCTCCTGTCATTTTATGTTCCAGCCCGATCACTGAGGTCCTCCAATGCTTCCCTTTTAAATGTTCCTCGTGTGTCTCACACAGGTACCGGCCAGAGGGCTTTCTGTTTTTATGCCCCTAGGTTGTGGAACCCTTTGCCTCTGGACATGAGAACAGCGAGCTCTCTGGGTGTTTTTAAAAGTAAACTTAAGACTTACCTTTTTAATCTAGCTTTTAATGTGGAGTAATTTATTTTAGCCCTGGACTGCATTATCAGTATCATTATTATTATTATTTTTATTATTTTTATCATTATTATCTAAACCAGTGATTTTCAACCACTGTGCCGTGGCACACTAGTGTGCCGTGACAGATCGTCAGGTGTGCCGTGGAACTTAATCAATTTCACTTAATTAGTCCAAAAAAGTATTATTCATATACTGCAAATAATTTGCCATGGAGTGCGTCTGTGCCTGCAGTGTAGTAACTGGCTGAGTAATTCAGTCCTCATCCATGTAGTGACCATAGACTGTATAAAATAGGTACTGAGCTGTGCTCCCCACCCACTGGGTGGCAATAAAGGACACTAATGACCTTGTTAATTTAAGACAGTAGAATTAATGATGTGTGCAAGAGGTGTATGTGATAAGACATAGGTGTACAACAGTGATGGATAAATATTCAAAAAGGAAAAATGAAAACTCCAAACTGGGCCCTGGACTAAATTCTAACCTGAATGAAGAGCGTAATATGGGGGGTTGAAAAGGCAACTTTTATGAGAAAAACTACAACGGTGACTGTGAGAGCTCTCAAACCTTACTACTTACTTAGTAGCCACACATTGTGGCAGAGACATTAACACTACCTGCAAAATCTATTGTAAATAAGATGCTTCACCCTGACACA
Source organism: Notolabrus celidotus (assembly GCF_009762535.1). Lineage (NCBI taxonomy): Eukaryota > Metazoa > Chordata > Actinopteri > Labriformes > Labridae > Notolabrus > Notolabrus celidotus. Next base: position 3,148,374 of record NC_048284.1, read on the forward strand.
GTTAAAGAAGCAGTCAAAGTCCCTCTCTCAGATAAATAGATTCATATATTCAGAGACTAAATGTGTCATTTTGTAACACTTTTGGTTGCTGGTGTGACTCAGGATTTTGTTAATGTATGAAATGTGCCTTGGCTCAAAAAAGGTTGAAAAACACTGATCTAAACCATTATTTTAACATGTATTTATTTATCTTATTTATTTATTGTGTTCACCTGATCTCGTTAACTCTACCTTATTTTTAACTTTTATTTCCACTCTTACTTATTTTATTAATTTTACTGTGTTGATTTTCTTTTCTTTTTTAAGTATTTCTTCTTTTTTCATGCCTTCTATAATTCTACCATTGCTGTTGTTTTCTTACTGTCTGTTACTCTGTGAAGCACTTTGGGCTACATGTTTCTATGTATGAAAGGTGCTATATAAATAAAGTTGAGTTGAGTTGAGTTTCTCACACATGCTATATTAGGAGGAAGCTAATGATAAATTAAGCGTGACTCAAATGCTACTGTGGACATTTTCTGGTGTTAAAATGAGGAATCAATGGAGGCAAAATCTGAAGTTTGTATCGTTTCATTCCATGACTTCAGCTTGTATTTGTTTCACCTGTTGTTTTCTCTCATTTCAGTGCAAACTGTGGTTCTGAAAAGCAGGAACATGATACCAAAATGTGTTAATTTACTTCAGGGTAAGTCGGTCGACCTTTCAACAACAAATATACATTTACTGGCACATAGTCATTTTAGACAAAGATAAAATGCTGACTGTTCTGTAAGGATTCAACAATATTAGACAGTCTTAACTAGAAGCACTTGATTAAAGTCTCTTGGAAAGTGAAATTATTAAACACACTATTAAACAGCAAATATCAAGAGATTGGTCAAGTTTCATCCTTTCAGATGGAATAATGATGGACTTCACGTGCTTGCCTTTCAGAGTGCGACAACAAGTAGGACTGAGATGTATCTACCCTTCTAAGTGCTGCTAACCACGACTTTCAGACTCTGCCACAAGTAAGTATTTCACATCTCCATTACTATAAATCTTGATAACTAAAGGAGTAGTACAACAAAACAAAACTTGAGATTGTACAGTGCACTTCTAACTATATACTGATGTAGTATTTCACTTGTTCCTCTCTACATTTTTTTTTAAGTTATATTTTTTGGGCCTTTTTGCCTTTATTTTATAGGACAGCTGAAGAGAGACAGGAAATGTGGGGAGTAGAGAGTGGGGGGAGACATGAAGGAAATGGTCGACTGGCCGGGAATCGAACCTGCGACAAGGACTGTAGCCTCTGCATGTGGGGGCGCTTAGACCGCTAGGCCACCAGCGCCCCCTCTCTACATTTAAAGGCACTTACAATGTAGTTTGGAAACAGTTAAAAACAATCAATGGCTTTGGTGAAAGTTTCCTTTAATCAAAAACAAGTATTTAATATAAACTGTATAAAAAAATCGGCATAGTATCCGTGACGTCAACCATCTGTTTTTGAAGCCTATCGTCAGCGGGTGCCATATTGGAAATGCTGAACACGACCAAACATGTGTGAGGTAAAGAGGCAGGCCTTTAGCCTTTTCGCTAATGCCCGCCTGTCAATCAAATCAGCCATGCCCTTATTTGGGCAAAACTCGTAAGTTTAATATCTTCGAAAATGACGAGTTATGAATAAATTCACCCCCCGTACAGTGTGTGCTAATTCAGAAATGAGCTACTTAGACCTAAACCGTTATTTTGAACCAGACTGCAAACATGTTTATTATTGCTGTAAAGATCGTCTTCTTTGAATGGGTGTGTATATTGTTTCCTGTGTTTCTGCAGCCAGCCTCCAGTGGACGCTAAAGGAACTGCAGTTTTTAACATATTTACTAAAGCGTGATTCCCATACATGGATTTGATCCCAAGCTTTATACAAATGTTTGCAGGCACCAGGTCATCTATATCAAGTGGTCCAGCAACAACCTGAACAAACCTGCAATGTCCTACAGGGAACAGGTCAGTGAACACAACACACTCCTGTTTGAATAAATGTTTAGATACAATCAAAGTTCTGAATTTTACTCAGGTTAACTAAAGATAGAACTTTGAGAGTCACAAAACACCATGTATGGGATGTGTTTATTTGTTTACAAGTGATTCAGTTGGCGCTGCATGACGTGTGAAATGTGCCCCTTTGTGGTTATAGAGTATGATAAGTGTGAAAGTATAAGTGATGCTTTTAAACTCAAAAGACGCATCATTGCGTGCTGTTTGAAACCCTGCCTGCTGGTTTAATCTAGATTGTGCCAAAGTGTCAAGATGTGGTGAGTTGATAGGCCGCTTGTTGGTGTAATACTGGTGCCTCACGTAGGGTTGCAACATATATAGCCATTATTGATGACTCCATTGAGTGTTTCGTAGTTCTCATGTATTTCTCTAAAAAATCCCAGAAAATGGTCAAAGAAAGTCCCCTCTTCAAATGTTGACCACACAACTCAAAGATTCTTCATTTGCTTTTACAAATGTCGTAACAGTGAGACCCTGAACATGTCTTTTTATTAGTCTTTTAACTGTTCTGCACACAAAGACATAAAAATGTGGATGTTTAATGTTACATTCGTCTCAATTAGGCAAAGAAAGTCAAACTTTTCTTGTTTTTGAACACAGAAGAAGTATACTCTCCCAGTGTGTGTTGTGTTGGTATCTGATGTGACCAGGGATGTCAATTTTAAGGATTCTCTGGCTGTTTCCGAAATCGCCTACTATACTAGCAGTACGTACTGATATGTCCAAAATTCAGTATGTAGTAAGTAGTATTTGAACAAGAGCAAAATCTGCAGTATGCCAAAACTCCCCGGATGTCTACTGATTTGGGAAAATATCTCAGTATGCATCGGACCAGCCTGCCTCGCGTACTGTTTCCCATAATGCACAGCGCTCGTTCTACTTTTTCTTTTTCCTCATTTTTTGACGGGAGGAAATCCGTTTTTGGGTGCTGTGAAAGTTATCAAATTACATATAAACCACTTCCTAACTTTTGAAATCATAAATGGATGCTAAATAAGCATTTTATTTATCGGCTTCGCCGTTGTTTACTTCCGCTTTCCGAAACCGGAAATCCAGTGAAGTCTGGCTCAGCATGCTGCATGACAGATCGGACAGAACAGTCATACTACATACTAAATTCAAACGCAGTATGTAGTAGGCAATACCTACTGCCTACTACATTAGTAGGTAGTATGTAGCAGGCCGTTTCGGAAACAGCCTCTGTCACAGTTATCACCTGCCACACCTGCTCAGCCTCTCAGCCCAGTACATTTCCACTCCCCTTCGTTTACCTGAACCACACTCTCCTCATTAAGCCAACACAAATCACCTGTTTCTCATTACCTGCTGCCAGTATTTAAGTCCTGGTTTCAGCTCACTCAGTGCCACATTGTTCTCTCTGCAAATGCAAGACTCTCCAGCACTTTTCCTCGGACTGATCTCCCGGTTTTTTTTTTAAAGTTATATTTTTGGCCTTTTGCCTTTATTTGAGAGGACAGCTGAAGAGAGACAGGAAATGTGGGGAGCAGAGAGTGGGGGACGACATGCAGGAAATGGTTGACCGGCCGGGAATCGAACCGGCAACCCCTGCAACGAGGACTATAGCCTCTGTATGCGGGGCGCTTAGACCGCTAGGCCACCAGCGCCCCTGATCTCCCGGTTTTGACCCTGCTTGTCCCCGGCCTTCCTTCCTCGTTTCTGCCCTGGTAACTACCTCAGCCTTCTGTCCCCGACAAGCGGCAAACTCCGGTCTCAAACGATGAAGCCAATGCGGAAGTGATATAAACTGCAATACATCGAAAATCCACTTGAGGCTGGCTGCAGAAACACCGGAAACCACATAGATATGAATGGGAAAAAGACGATCTTTGCAGCATTAATAAACATGTTTACAGCCTGGTTCAAAAAACGGCTTGGCCCTACAACGCTAATCTCTCTAATGGCACACACTGTACGGGGGGTGAATTTTTTTCTAACATGACGGTTAAGAAGATATTAAGATTATGAGTTTTGCCCAAATAAGGACATGACTGACGTGACTCCCTGTTGGGAACACACAGCCATTGGCTAAGAGACTCACACTACGTCACACTCTGCCTAGTTGAGTTCCACATTACCAATATGGCTGCTGCCGTCGATTTGCTTCAAAACAGCTCTCAGGAACAGATGGGTGACGTCACGGATACTACGTCCATATTTTATACAGTCTATGGTCCCCGACCAAGAGATTTGCCTGCTCCTCGTCTGTTTCCAGCCTGATCCTCCACACAGCGAAACCAGCATCTCAACAGACATTGTGTGACATGGTTAGCAAAGACTGTTACCTGCTGTTTCCTCCGGGCTCCAGTGTGCTGCTTTTGGGTTCACCCTCACACCCGTTACATTCTCTGTGATCAAGCTTTGGAAATGTTAACAATCAATTATCAATTAACCTTTTTTTTTTTTTTAAATGTTGGTTTTTTTCCCCATAATCAAATTTTCCTTCGCGACAAAATGAATATAATTGACGGTATTGAATAGCTACGGATCAAATTGAGGGATACAAAATGTTAAACAAGCTGACTATCAACATGGAGCAGGCTTATAAGAATAATCTCTGTGGACACACAGTTATATAAAGTGAAGGCTCACCCCTAATTTACACAGGATGCACAGCGTCCCATCAATCTACACATCAAAGAACGACCTGGACAGGAAGTCAGGCCCAAGGATTGTATGCAACACTCACCAATTTCAAAATAAAACACCATATACGGACTTCTGGCTGTTTAAAGATCGTTTAGATCAGAAATACTCATCGATTATAGATGTGAGCCACAAACAGCCACATATCCATGATCAAGGTCGACTATCCAGGACTTTAAGATGATCACTGTGTCAGAAGGTGACAGGGCAACAAAATAGAGCCGAATTATTAATAGTAAACTAAACCTGCAAAAACAAAACTTTACAGTTCTGCAGAATACTCAGTGATTATTGAAGCACGAAAGTCACAGAAAACTATCCACATGAGCAGAAATTCAACCACATGTAACCTGTTGTTTGTATGTAGTTCTCTCTATACTGGACCCAGCTGATCCTGGCTGCTCTGAGCTGGCGCTACGCTCCAAACACGCGTCCTGTGTAGCAGGGCGCAAGCTGTCGGACGTAGCAAACATGCTGTGCAGCCGTAACGCAACACCAGGCATCCTGTGTAAATTGGGGGTCAGACTACAACATGTGGATTAACTGCAACAAGGGAACTGAACAGAAACATATTTTCAGACTCACAGTGTCCAGTTTTCTGTCTTCTCGTTCTTATTGAGAAAATGTGTGTGCGGTCAGGAGTCAGCCGGGAGTGCAACCGGGTCATAATCGGTCCAGCAGCAGAGAAAAAAAACACTAGTGGAGGGCAGCTGAGCGTCTCCACTGTGCGTATCACCTTCAGCTGCTGATTCACATCGAAACATGCTTTAATCTTAAAACAGCTTAATTGTCATTATCCCTAGATGTGACCGATCAAATCAAAACAAAGCAACATTCAGCCCTTCTCATGTCAACTCTTCTTTATAAGAGTGGAATCAAGGATTTTCAATTTCAAGCCTCTAAAGCAACACTTCTCAATCAAGCCAAACTCTTTTAAACTTGTTGAAGTCTGTGTCTGAGATAAAAATCCTGGTTGGCATGGAGCCAATCTGATCTGCCGACCACAAAACCCACCGATGATCTCTTCTTCTCTGCCAGGTTTTGTTTGTTTTCATACGTCTGACCTCTGTTGTTGCTGTTGCTACCTGTGCCGAGGCTGCCAGTCTGAACACGCCCGCTGTCACCACATCTCCTGTTGCAACACCCACACAGCCTGCCCCCTCAGAGCTGTGGCTGAACAGCTCAGAGCATTACACACAAGATGACATGAAAGGAGGTCATCGTGTGGTAGATAAGACCGTAACATGAGGTAATACGGTGTTTCAGTCTGCTGTACTCGACCCTGTGTGGATGACTTCATGCTTTATGACAGGGGTTTCCACACTTCTCAGCCAGCGACCCCCACTTTCCCTAAAAGTGATTTAGTGTGGCTTCATTAAGCTGGTCTGCAGAGAATTAGCCTCCTTATATGAGCATGTGGCTTTTGATAATTAACTGTTCACTAACCCTAAACTTAGGAGTCATCTTGTAAAAAGAAAGGCAAGGCAAGGCAGCTTTATTTGTATAGCGCATTTCATACACAAGGGCAACTCAATGTGCTTTACATTAAAACATTAAAAGCATTGGAGACATTCAGACAGCCATAAAAGAACATAATTAAAATGACAAATATGATAAAACAGAAAAGAAAAGGAAAATTAGAAATATATTAAAAATTACATTAAAATTTTAATTTAAAGTGATTTAAAATAATCTAAGATAGGAAGGCAGTGGCAAATAAAAAAGTCTTAATCTTTGATTTAAAAGAGGTGAGAGTTGGAGCAGATCTGCAGCTTTCAGGGAGTGTGTTCCAGATATGTGGTGCATAATGACTAAACACTGCTTCACCATGTTTCCTTCTAACTCTAGGGACTGAAAGCAGACCAGTACCTGATGACCTCAGAGGTCAAGGTGGTTCATAAAGTAGCAGCAGATCAGCCTAAACCATTCAGTGCTTTATAAACCATCAGCAGGATTTTAAAGTCTATTCTCTGACAGACAGGAAGCCAGTGTAGAGATCTAAGAACTGGAGTGATGTGGTCTACTTTGTTGGTCCTTGTTAGGACTCGAGCAGCAGCATTCTGTATGAGCTGCAGGTGTCTGATGGACTTTTTAGGGAGTCCTGTAAAGACCCCGTTACAGTAGTCTAGTCTGCTAAAGATAAATGCATGGACCAGTTTTTCTGCATCCTGCTGAGACATGAGTCCTTTAATCCTTGATATATTCTGAAGGTGATAGTAGGTGGACTTTGTAATGGTCTTAATGTGGCTGCTGAAATTAAGGTCTGAGTCTAAGACTACACCAAGGTTTCTGGCTTGGTTTGAACATTTCATCATTGCAGATTGGAGCTGAAAGGCAGATAACTCATTACATTTTTTTATTTTCAAGGTTTTATTTCAAGTGTAGCTTCTATTTTAGTTGATTTTTTTTACTATAATGGGTAAAATGTACCAAATCCCTGACATCAAACTAGGATCAGCACCTCCAAGTCTGAGACCATGGTGCTCAGCTGGAAAAGGGTGGATTGCCCACTCTGGGTCCGAGGAAAGTCTTTGCCCCAAGTGGAGGAGTGTAAATATCTTGGTGTCTTGTTTACGAGTGAGGGATTGACAGACGGATCGGGGCGGCCAGTCTGTTTTTTATTTATTTATTTATTTAGATTTGTCAAAAATGCAAGTACACAGAGACAAAAGACAAAGCAATAATAGACATAGGAAAGAAAAGATACAATATAACAGGAGACACCACAACACTGGAAATGACACTTGGGGGGGAGGGGGAGTACATGATAATTCATAACCAATTCATGATGGGTGAGTCACTGTACACAACGAAACATCTAGGAGGCTGAATAGCCGATATAACAGCAGCAGGTAGACGACAATGAACATAACCATGAACACAGATAAATACAGTACCAAGCTCCTAGCCCAGACCTCTCCTGACAATGTCCCAGAGCCCACTCAGACCTCGGTCAAAGTCTTTTAAGAGACCAGAGCAGCTCTCTCCATGTTAAGCAGGTCAAGGTAATCCTCCAGCCAAGAGTCCTTCATGAAGCATTCTGGCTTTCGCTCCTTCCAGATAAGAAGAATCAGTCTTTTAACCGAAAGGCACCTGAGGCCCACAGGCGTGTGACAGCTGGGCTAGTTTCAGTCTGAGGCTTATAAGCCCAAAAATGCAAACAGAAGGGGAGAAGGGAAGAACAGTATGCAAAATTCCCGTCATGACGGCATGCGCTTCTGACCACAAGGACTTAACATCAGGACACTCCCATAGCAAATGTAGTAATGAGCCACGATGGCCACAGTTAAACCAACATAAAGCAGAGGCATTGTCAGACATCTTCGAGAGTCTTACCGGTGTAACATAGGCTCTACATAAAATCTTGTATTGAATTGCGGCCGGTCTGTTGTGGTGAAGAGAGATCTGAGCCAGAACGTTCCAACCCTCACCTGTGGTCACGAACTGTGGGTAGTGACCGAAAGAACAAGATCGTGAATACAAGCGGCCGAAATGAGCTCAGCCTTAGAGAGAGGGTCAGAAGCTCAGACTCAAAGTAGAGCCGCTGCTCCTCCGCATTGAGAGGAGCCAGATGAGGTGGTTTGGGCATCTGGTCAGGACGCCTCCTGGAACGCCTCCCTAGGGAGATGTTTCGGGCATGTCCGACTGAGAGTAGACCACGGGGAAGACCCAGGACACGCTGGTGAGATTATATCTCTCAGATGGCCTGGGAACGCCTCGGTATCCTCTCGGAGGAGCTGGTGGAAGTGGCCGGGGAGAGTAGTGTCTGGGCTTCCCTGCTGGGACTGCCTCCCCCATGACCCGGACCTGGATAAGCGGAGGAAGATGGCGGGATGGATGGCTCACCAAATGACAGATCTGTGTACCAAAGTGTGGTTACAGCTAACTGGCTAACCTTAGCCCGTTTGCTAAGGTTATGGTTAGCAGAAAAAAAAAACCCAATTGGATATCATAGTTGGTTAGCTTGCCAAGTTGCTTCACCAGCTAGCATGGCTGTAGCATCATTACAGTTTTTAGGGGAGTATTTTTGGCTTGTAACATCTTGAAATAAGAGATATGTCTGGACCTATCAGGTGAAAGTGGATCATTTCAAATGCACTGAGATGTTTTAACTAGAAATAGACGAATACACTTGCCAAGATTTGTGTTTTACAGTGGGTTACTCGTGTGATGCTGGTCCACTTTATTTGGTGTTATTCATGTCATGACAGTGTTGCTCAAATGTGCCCAAGGAGAAGTGCAAGCATAGGATGCAGCAACATGAGTGAAGGGTGGGGGTGTCTGGGCTCAGCCTTAGAGAGAGGGTCAGGAGCTCAGATTCAAAGTAGAGCCGCTGCTCCTCCGCATTGAGAGGAGCCAGATGAGGTGGTTTTGGGCATCTGGTCAGGAATCCTCCCGGACATCTCTCTGCCCCGCGACCCGGACCCAGATAAGCGGAGGAAGATGGACGGATGGATGGATGGATGGATGGATGGATGGATGGATGGATGGAGGGTAAAATGTACTATTTTTTAGATAACTTAAAAAAAGAACCATTCTGGAAGACATCTCACGACCCCCCATTTGTGTCTTGCAACACCCCCGGGGTGTCCCAATCCACACTTTGGGAACCCCTGCTTTATGAGACTGGAGTTGTTGCCAAGAGAGAGCACATACACAACCTGAACAAACTTTAGCACCTGACTGCTAAAGGGCTATAAAATGGAGCCTAAAGAAGCAGAGAATGCTGGGTCAACATGTGGACGATGACGTAGTGGGAAGAAGAGGGTTAAAGGGGCAGTGCGTCTTTTACTTTAGGGTAAAGTTCAAACTGAAGGAAAGGAAAGGTGCAAAAAAAACAACACTCCTTGCAGACTCTTGTTGAGTTTTGTACACTTGTATTTACAGCAGCAATACACAAAGATCTTCCATTATATACAAATAATCCAACTCTAATCATCAAACTGTACACAGTGTGAGGGAGGGAAGTTTAACACAGACGTCCAGGTTTCCGTCGTCCTCTCAAGTTTGACATTTTTGAAGCGGTTGTTGAACATAATTTCTAACTTCCTTCAAACACCAGAAGCATCAACCGGCTCGTTTACTTCGATTATAAAACATTGACCAACATGAATAATCGGTTACACATCAGCTGTAGGCGGGACGTTCAGAACACTGCTGAGTTCATAAGTTTTGCACAAAGGCCTAACCCCAATGAGGACGGATCTTTAAAGGTTGACTTGGACGATGAATGCAGAATTTCCTGAGTGGAAGACACACAGTTTGTAAAAGTGATCAGACGCCTTACAGACGCCTTTAATGAACTTTGATAGAGGATTGTTGGTTTGACCTTAAAGCAGTTATTACAGCGCTCTTCATTACAAGAGAAACAACATTATTCACCTCAACTCCTCAAAGCATCGTTTGAATATCAACATAAATAAAACACTTTAATACATTCAAGTAAATGATGATACAAAAATACAATTTATATGAACTATTGAAGGTACATCAGGTTGAGGCTACTAAACATGAACGTTCCTGTTAATCTACTGTCTGTCTGTGTGTGTGTGTGTGTGTGTGTGTGTGTGTGTGTGTGTGTGTGTGTGTGTACATTCACACAGGTGTCAGGCTCTCTTCCTCTTCTAACTTCTTCTTCTTCTCTGAATATCTCTGTTTTTATTGCATTTACTGGAAATATATTTGAGTAGGCATAGTTCTGTAAATAAAGAGTTTACATGACACATTTTTGAGTATGTATCGTGGTGTGTTAACTTCCACTGGATCCGCTCGGTTGCGTCTCTGATCCGGCTGGTCTGAGCACTCTGGATCAGATACACAAGACTTCTATTTGTTGCCGGATGCCGGAGCACGACGCATCAATCTCAACAGAGCAGATGGAGCGGGACAGGAAGTCAGGGTTCACCAAAACAAAATGAAAACATCCGGTTAATTTTCAGAATAAAACACTCTGTGTTATCACCAGATCGTATTTCACTTAACTACAACAACAAACCAAAGTCATGATGAGCGGAGCCAGGCCTGGAGTCAACAGGTCAGAGGTTTTCAGAGGACCAGGAAGACAACATGGATGAGGAGAGGAGGAGGAGGAGAATCCTTGATTCAGTGATTACAGCGGGAAAACCTTGGTCACATGACTCCAGCTGTCACCTTTAAGGCCATCTACAACCTCACTCCTCCATACCTCACTGAACTTCTGCACATCAACACACCCAGCCTCACTCTCAGGTCTTCTTCTTCCATTCACCTCACTACACCACCGACCTGCTTGACCACCATGAGGTCTAGAGCCTCCAGCTGGTCTGGATCTCCCTTCCATCAGACATCCGTAACCTCAACTCTCTTTCCATTTTCAAACACAACTTTTAAAACTGGCATACTCTCTCGGATTACAACTCTTCTCATCTTGTTAATCTTATTTATTACTTACACTGTATCATGTCTTTTTTGATGATTTTTTTCAGACTCATTTTGACATTGCTCTTATTTTTAAACTCTGCCCAGTAAGGTGACATTGTGTGCTCTGAAAGGCGCCTTTAAATAAAATGTATTATGATTATTCGGATATGAGAGAGAAAAATGTCTGACGAAACAACTTAAACAAGACATCTCAGCGTCCGCATCATCATGAGTGAGTGAGTCATGTCGGACACCAATCACAATACTGATTGTAGGCTGTATAATACTCTCCTCCTCTGGTGACAAAATGTGGTTGCATCTTGAAACAGAGAATTCAGGACAATTAAAACTGAAAAATTGAATCAAAACAGATTTCAATAATCTCTTTAGCTCTTATAGAAGGTGCTGAAAAGCTTAAACTCGCCTTTAATAGAGGGTTACAGAACATTTCTGCAGATTGCACCTGAAGAAATAACAAGAATGCACCTTTAATGCCATGCATTGAAGAAAATGTGGACCGCATTTGAATCAATATTTAAACTTATAATGCATGTTCAAAAGTAGACCTTAATTGTGCAACAGAACAAGCATTTGGCCATCTACAGGACTCTAGATGAAACACAAGCATCAGAAAATGTGTCTGTAATGATGGCTCAACCAAACAAGTCTTATCTCCCACATGTGAGGACACCTGCGTGAGTGTACCAGTGGTTCTGAGGCGTCCTGGTCAGTGAGGCCTGCTCTTTCTCTACAGTACTTTAAATGACACCCAACCGATCATTTATTTATGATGGGTAAAGATATGGTTCTTGCTCCTGAAGTTATGGGTGTTGTTGTTGTCGTTGTTACACCCAAGTGAAAGTCAGGATTTATGAGTCTCTTCTGAAGAACGGTCGGACAGAACGTGGATATGTAAGCGTCTTTAAATCCCGAGTTACAGAAGCAGTAAACCAGCGGGTCCAGCAGGCAGTCGATGTACGACAAAACCATGAGGCTGTCGTAGACCTGCACCGCCACGTCCTCCTCCACCTGCATTTTCTGCAGCCGGAAGCTCAGCAGCACGGCTCGGGCCACGGTGCACGGCAGGAAGCAGATAGAGAAGACCACCACCACGGACATGACCACCCACACGGCTCGCCGCAGCTTGGTCTTCTCACCCACCGTCTTCTTCCTCAGCCGGTTCACGATGCGCACGGTGCAGAAGACGAGGATGATGAAGGGGATGATGATCTGGGTGAAGAAGACCACCTAAGAGAAAGGAGAGGGGACTAGGAATTAGATGATGGATAGAACAGCAGAATCACCAAGCTGAAGAATCCACGTGTGAGAGTTCAAACTTTAACTTAACGTTTGGACCGCTCTTCATTCATGATTTACATGAAGACAGTCTTTGCAGAACATCTCAGATTAATTTATAACCTGAATTTAAACCAGGACACCTTTATTTAAAGGCACTGTGAGGAGTTTTTAACTGGTTTTGAGATAGTGACAGTCTTCGTGCCTATGTAGAAGATTAGTTATTTCTTTTACTGAGTCAGTTTTCTTTGAAATAAGTGGATATCCATCCCTCCCCCTGAAGTCTCTCTGTTCAGGGCTCTGCTGATACTGGAGCCGGATTATCAAACAGACGTACATTTCTGTTGAAGTATACTTTTAGACGGAGAAGTCTACAACCAGAGCTTCCAATCAACCTATCAATCAATCTTTATTTATATAGCGCCAAATCCCAACGAATGTTATCTGAGGACTCTACCCAAACAGAGCAGGTCTAGACCGTTCTCTATGTTCTATTATTAACAAAGACCCAACATCAAGATAGGATAAGATCCAGTCCCCTGATCTCATCTTAATCCACCATGAGCAGAGCACTTTGCAGCATTTAGCAAGTTACAGTGGCAAGGACAAACTTCCTTTAACAGGCAGAAACCTCCAGCAAGACCAGACTCATGTTAGACACACATCTGCTGAGATCGTGTTGGAGAGAGGGATAGAGAGGGATGTAGCAGCTGGAGTCTGGCCCGTCCAGAGCAGCAGGTCAGAAACCTCAAGCAGGACTAGACTCATGTTCGAGAGCCATCTGTCTCGACCGACATTCTACAGATCCAAAAGGTTCCACACAGTCAGTCCAAACACTTGTCCTCTGTTAAAAAATAAGAATATTTACGATGGGGACTTGAATCTGATTCCACACTGGCTCTGCGAGTGTCAACTTGAGGCTGACTCCAAAAACCAACAAGTAACCCTCTTTAGATTCCCTAATTCCTTTGCAGCATTTAGCAAGTTACAGTGGCAAGGACAAACTTCCTTTAACAGGCAGAAACCTCCAGCAGGACCAGACTCATGTTAGACACACATCTGCTGAGACCGTGTTGGAGAGAGGGATAGAGGGAGATGAAGAGAGAGAGAGATGAAGAGAGAGAGAGAGAGAGAGAGAGAGAGAGAGAGAGAGAGAGAGAGAGAGAGAGAGAGAGAGAGAGAGAGAGAGAGAGAGAGAGAGAGAGAGAGAGAGAGAGAGAGAGAGAGAGAGAGAGAGAGAGAGAGAGAGAGAGAGAGAGAGAGAGAGAGAGGATAGTGGTGAGATGAGAGATAGAGAGGATAGTGGTGAGATGGATAGTGGTGAGATGGATAGTAGTAGTTGTAGCAGCTGGAGTCTGGCACGTCCACAGCAGCAGAGCCTATAGCAGCATAACTAAGACCTGGTCCAAGCCTGATCCAGCTCTAACTTTAAGCTTTATCAAAAAGGAAAGTTTGAAGCCTACTCTTAAAAGTAGAGAGGGTGTCTGCCTCCCGGTCCCTGACTGGTAGATGATTCCAAAGGAGAGGGGCCTGATAACTGAAGGCTCTACCTCCCATACTACTTTTAGAGACTTTAGGTACGATGAGCAGGCCTCCATGCTGGAACCATTGAAACTAGTCATACCAGAAACTGTGATACATGCTGAACTTCATTGTGGGAAATACAGAATCATGAGAAATCAAGGAAACACCATGACTTCTCTTTTGTCATGTGTTATGGGGATGAAGAGAGAGAGAGAGAGAGATGATAGTGGTGAGACGGATAGTAGTAGTTGTAGCAGGTCAGAGCAAACCTACAGGACAAGGGAGCTCAAGGAATCCAGAAAGGTCTATGGTTAGTGACTTTAATGGGACTGGGAGAGTTAAAGTAAGTGACAGGCAGACAGAGAGAGAGAGGGAAAGTTAGGATCTCAGTGTGTCAGTTCCCCCAGCAGTGTAAGCCTATAGCAGCATAACTAAGAGCTGGTCCAAGCCTGAGCCAGCTCTAACTATAAGCTTTATTAAAAAGGAAAGTTTGAAGCTACTCTACGTTATTCAGACGTTTATTGGGACACTGGAGCTCACATCATGACACCGGGGCGAGCATTAAACCGGTACGTCCGCTCATTTTCTATAAGCTACAGTTCGTATGGGATGTTGTGGACACTTGGCTTTGACATGGTTGGTTCCCTGATTAGTTCAGGCTTCTTATTCAAAGGAAATAGATTGACACAGTACCTCTCTGAAGGTGTCCGTCACGTCATGATAAATCGTCTCCACTACCCGCCCGTGGCTGTTGCAGCACTCGAACGTCTCCACCATGGTGGGGATGGTGAGGGGCAGCAGGAGCAGCCAGATGAGGATGGAGATTTGAGGAGATTTCTTCAACACTTTGACAAAGTTCCTCCGCCCCAGATGCACCACATTGAAGTAGCGATCGATGGACAGGGTGATGAGGAAGGCGATGCTGGCGCCTCGGTTGAGGAAGAGCATGAAGAGCATCAGCTTGCACAGGGTCGGGTTCCTGCTGCGTCTCATGCCATGTTGGAAGTGGTAGGCTTTGGCGGGAAGGCAGACCACCAAGAGGAAATCAGCAACCACGATATTGAAGAGGAAGATGCTTTTGTTTTTCCAGAACTTGAACCTGAAGAGGAAGCAGTCGACAGAACGGTCATTCGTTGTATTGTTAAAAAGTGAATTCAGCATAAAGAAGGAACAGAAGTGCAGACGAGTCCACAAACATCTCTGCTTGCTTCCAGTCTTTACACGTCATCCATCAAACTCCTGCCTTCATTACCGCAGTAAAAGTCTTACATATTATCATTTCACTATCTCCTAATTGCAACTGCTTTCCTTCTTGTACTGTATATATTACAGTGATGGAAAAACACATGGTGCCAAAGAAAACACTGGCTCTCTCTCTGCACTCTGGTCGGAGTTCCCTGCTGCAAGCTCTCTCTGTTCTGTCAGTGCTACTTTAAATCCACAGCACAGCGTGTTCCACGTCCAACATGTTTATGAGTTTATCTTGCTCAATCTGCACTTCAGGGAAAGAGTCAGTGCAACAAGTTTCTCCAGCTCCTCGTGGGAGTCTTGAGCTAGACTGAAATGAATAGTTCTGCCTCTTTAAAAGCTACAGAAGCAGACAAGACCATCTGCAACAAGACTGATCGTTTCTATATTGGAATTTTTGATGCCTGAAACTGCTGGGAGGGGTCGGCGTCAGACCGGACGATTGTCAGCACCTTTATGAAACAGAGAGGGAAATGTTTCAGGAGAGGATTTGAATCTGTCAGAAAACACAGCCCACACATGTAGAGATGTAAGGTACCATTTTGTCCAAAGGGGGGCGCCAAAATCAACACAACCAGTTCCTTAAAGGAGCTTTAATTAATGTCACTTTTTGAAGACGGTGGCTCATTGCGGGAATACTAACAAGTTGATTTAGGGACAACTTCTTGCTTTTAAATTGTTACTGACTCTTTGTTGTGTTGTCGTGTCTTAACAGCCCGTGATGTGCAGATGTAGAATGAACCTCGTGACACTGGCCAGCTTGAATAGTAATTCGATTTATTACAATCAAACAGCATCAGCATCAGTAACAAGCATCGCGACTGCTTGGAGGACGACCGGGCCAGATGAAGTCGCCTCTCTTCTGTCTCCACGTTCTGGCTTAAATACTATGAAGGTGCACTCAAATTAGAATGAGGGTGTCCTTCAAACATACACAAATATGGACTCTTCAACACAAGTTTCAAGTTAGCTGCTATTTGACTCCATTTATGAGCGCCTTGCTCTAAGTATTGACAAAGACGTCAGCTGTCACTGTCAATCATGTATTTGCCTATGTCAAAGGTGATCTTTTTTAGGCCCTTCCTAGAGACTTCTGGAGCCTACTATTGTAACTCATTCTTGTGGGTCCCTGGACTTACTTTAAACAACACAGACTAGCAACATATACTTAATCTTATGTGGTTGAATATCAGATACTTCAGTGTTTCATTGCAAAAAAAGGCCAATCAAGGCCATCCTTCAGCACCTTCACTGGCTCCCCATACAGCATCAAATCCACTTCAAGATCCTGCTCAAGCCCTAAATAACCTCACCCCCTCATACCTGAGCGGCCTCCTCAAACGCCACTCCCCTTCTCGCCGCCTCAGACCCTCAGATGCTACTCTCTTGTGCCCCATCACCAAGATCAAGCACCGTACTTTGGGGGACAGCACCTTTGCCATTGCTGCACCAACTTTCTGGAACTCCCTCCTTCCAAACATCCTCAACTCTGACTCTCTTCACTAATTCTAAAACCACCTCAAGACCTTCCTGTTTTCAAAAAGCCCACAACACGTGACCTCTACTCCCTCCACATCTTTGTTATGTTATTAATATCATAAAGCAATTAAAAGTACTTTAAAAACACAAATACAAGCATCAAATGACATACAGAAACACTGACAGTTTAAAACTAGGAAATAATCAAGTATATATTCAAAAAATAATGAGAAATTCCAAAATATGCAGCTGCCATGTGGATAACCAGGGAAGAAATAAGTTGTTATCATGTTAACCAAAATCCAAAGAAGAGAATAAAACTATCAGGTTAGTATAGTTCAGGTTCTAGAGCTCAAGTTGGAAGTGTCAAAGGGTTTTTGGAACATCTGAGATCATCACCCTGACTGTACACTGATACACAGTTTCTGTCAACACTTCCACCCGCACATAAGAATCCAAACAGGATGTAAATACTGTTGGTTTCTCTGAGCAGGGATCTGCACAGATTTCTCTCTGTAAACAGTCATGAAGCTGCAGTGGGTGTGAGGAAAGATTTATCCAAACACAGTTTTTATCGACTCCAGACACGACTTGATTTGGTCACAGTGGGTAACATGAACACCACCAGTGTGGAACCATTGATACTTTCAACAGTCAGTCATAAAGTAAGAGTAGGTCAAAGGGAAGTGGACTTTCATGATCACAGTAGGTTAGATTTGTAGTCAATCCTGTCTACATTTGTGAAAATCAAGGTTACAATCATTAGGATAAGCTGTTGAGTCGTCTGGAAGTCAGGGATAAACTTTTCAAATAAGGAGGACTTGGTAGTTTGAAAGTTTTCTCTGCACTTAAGGCTTTCACCGACTTCTCGTCAAACTTTCTCAAACTGCCTTTTACTTTAAAGCAGTGTTTTTCAACCTTTTTTGAGCCAAGGCACATTTCATACATTAAAAAAAATCCTGAGTCACACCACCAACCAGAAGTGTTCCAAAATGACACATTTAGTCTCTGAATATATGAATCTATTAATCTGAGAGAGGGACTTTGGCTGCTTCTTTAACTGTGTCAGGGCGAAGCATCTTATTTACAAAGGCTTTTGCAGGTAGTGTTAATGTCTCTGACGCAGTGTGTGGCTTTTTTGATTTGGCTACAAGTTCAGCTACTAAGTAGCTAGCTTTGAAGGCTCTCTATTGTAATTTTTCTCTCATAAAAGTTGCCTTTTCCACCTCCCATATTATGCTCTTCATCCGGGTTAGATTTTGTCCAGGGTCCAGTTTGGAGTTTCAATTTTTCCTTTTTGAATATTTATCCATCGGTGTTGTACGCCTATGTCTTATCACATACACCTCACGCACACATCATTAATTCTATTGACTTAAATTAACAAGGTCATTAGTGTCCTTTATTGCCACCCAGTACATGGACAAGTATTTAATTACTCCAGTCGCTACACTGCAGGCACAGACGCACTACATGGCATATTATTTGCAGTATATGAATAATATTTTTTGGGACTAATTAAGTGAAATTTGACAATGTCCCACGGCACACCTGACGATCTGTCACAGGCACACTAGTGTTCCACGGCACAGTGGTTGAAAATCACTGCTTTAAAGGACTTTTTAAAACAGGGATATCATAACATTATCATCCAGGATTAGAAAGTACAATTAACAGAAGCACAAAGGCAACTGGACTTCCTAAGTTTTCCCTGTATTACCTCATCACCTTTACTGTATGCAATGCACACATTACGCCTATTTCAAAGTCTATAACTGGCTGCCTGTTCTTTTTTGTATTGATTTTAAAATTATTCTACCAGTTTTTAAGGCTCTGCATGGCCTCGCTCCAGACTACATCTCAGAAATGCTTTTAGTGTATGATCCAGGAAGGCCCCTCAGATTCCCTTTCTTGTGTATTTATAAATATTTTAGTGTGCATTAGTCTCTACTTAGTCTCTGCTACTCAATCCATTTCTGCTTTTTGTTTAGTCATGATATATTAGATACTTATTTTTATTATTATACATATTTTAAAATTGCTGGAAACCACTTTGAATTGCATTTGATTTGTATGAAAGGCCCTCTATAAATAAAGCTTGATTGATAAAGCTATGAATTCCATCCCATGATGAGTTTTCCAGGAACTGATGATCAAGCTAAAGATTTCAGGACCTTTTCAAGTTGAACATTTTCCCTTCTGACCTCTCTCAGCTACACTCAACTTGTTAGGCCTTTCTGAAAACAGGAAAAAAGGCAGCGTCAGATTGTACTTGAACTAAATTGTGAGTTGATTTAACACACAACTTGAAATGGATGAGGTTGGTTAGATGTTCAAAACCACTATGTGACGATTTTATTTTAAAAAAAAAGAAGCTTTTGTGGAAGAGAGTAGTCAGAGTCTTGGGAAGTCTTTGTAAAAGTGGGTCAAAGGGCAACTGGACCTCCGATGAAATCCAGATGTGACCTCATCGATTTTCTTGTGAAATTCACTTTGGAACCACTCGAACAATCCATAAATCCCAACTAACTAACAGGTCGTCCACAAGTCGATCATCAAGTTCAAGATTTGGATCAGGAGCCCCCTTTCCCTGAAGGCCTTTTTCTAACCTCGTGCCAACCGCCCAAGTTTAAATTTCACTCTTGGGTACTTTCAGAAAGAGAAAGGATGTGGTAGATTATTTCTCTTCATACCAGAAACAGATTAAAAGATGACACAGCTGGAAGTGATCACACAAGCTCAGATAGTTATACCAAAGATTTTACAATCCTAACACTGGCAGACTATCATCTTTTATCCCTGGAAGTATTCAGTGATCAGAGTGATGGGAAGTATACGAAGAAGAAGGCCAGATGCTCTCTAAGCTATCTCCATGACACATCATCAACCTCTCTAAAAAGATAAGACTTTCTTTAAAGTGATGAGTCATCCTGAAGCAAATGATCACAATCAAGCTCAGGAGATTAGACTTTGCAAGTTTGTCTGTCCTTAAAACTTTCCCCAAACTGCATCTTACTTTCTTCTGTTGCGAAACAGAAAGAAAGCAGTGATTGATTTTGATTCGTGATGTCTGAAACTGATCATTCATTCATTCCAGACACAACCTGATTGAGTCATTGTGGGTTACAGGCTCACCACCATTCAGCGACTGTGTTTAGATTGGCATAGTAACAGCTTACGTCCGAGAAAACAGTCATTCAGGTTACGCTGAGTTCAAGTGAGAGTAGGTGAAAGGCAGCTGGACTTCTTGAGTGAAGTTTGGAGTCGCTCCCCAAAAGCTTCAAATACTTTCCACTGTGCAAACACCTGCTATCAAGTTTACAGTTCTGACGTGATAGGCTACATTTCTTCTCTACAATACTTTGGAGTAAAATACACAAAAGGGAGGGATAGAGAAAAAGTGTTCCTTCATACCTGAAGATGAAGACGTAGAGGACCGACAGGTTGAGAGGCAGACCCAGCACGAACTCTCCAATCATCAGCCAGGAGAGGGTTTCGTACGTGACCTTATTGGGTACTCTGCAGTGATCAATTGTTGAATTCGTAGACATGTTCTTTCGGATGGACATGCCACTGATTGAAGTCAGAACAAAAAATGCAAATGTGTTTAACAACGTAGAAGAGAGCGTTCAAAGTGTCCCAAGGCGGGCATCACAAAGTCAAATCCGTCTTTGCGCAGGTGGTCATAGCTGCAAGGGATTCAGAGTCTTCCTCCTTTAGGCGCAGATTCCCCTTCTCGCCGTGATCCGTCAAATTCAACAGTCCCCTCCCGAGAGCTTTACAGTGACTCTGGAGCTCGACCAAAACACGCTGAGGAAACATGCACACACTGAGAGCAAAGCACTGAGCACAGAGAGGAGAAAACACCCTGCCTCTGCCTCTGTGAGTTAGTTTCCCCTTTATGTGTGAGGCTGACACCGATGCTTCAGAGAGGAAGAATTTATAGTTAACTGGAGGTGTGGTTTAGAAGAAGGGGGTTTATCTGACTGAGAAACAGCACGCAGAGATTCTGGTTTCAGCTTTCAGGCTTAAAACACTCAGATGAATTCAACCCTCCAGGGCATTTTTTTGGAGATTAATGAAGCGATAAGAGAAGATGACCTGCCCTGTTTCTGGATCAGGGTCAAAGTGGTGAATGGAAACTTGAAGGTGGTGCAGCAGAACGGGGGTAAATGCCTGTGAAATTCCTCAGGTGGCTGTCCATGTGAAACCATCATGCCTGCACATGTCTGGGTTTATGTTTGGATATGGGGATGATGGGAGTGGGAAAACACCGAAGGTCCTTCTGAGGTAAATGACATGTAAGGTTTTCCTGGCAGAAGACCAATTATGTTACACCTGTGGGAGGAAATACAGTATCGGCTGAAAGCAGATCTGCAGTGAGCCTGGAGATTGAAGGATTTGATGGGACTCCCATGGGCTTAGGTTTCAGCTGGAGTGGAGGAGACAGCTTTGGGACAGGTTAATTTGTCCCACTGTGAGACATAAAAGTAGGAGAGAACTTTTAGTTTGTTGAACGTGAATCATGGACTGAATACATCCATGCATAAAAGGCATAAAAACTTCAAATCCCCTATTTTAAAGTACCTTCTTTCACAACAACTGGTTAGCTAGTTAAGGCTACACTGTGTTGTAATAAGTGTGAGTCTCTATTCTCACACATTGAGTATCATAAGATTAAGTTGTTAGAGTTGTCGTCTGCAGCCTACACATTCAAATTTGGATTTTAAAGCTCCTGTGAGGAGTTTTTGACTCATTAAGAAACTAATTGAAATCAACAGTGAAGCCTCTTTATGAACTACAAAAGCAATCAAGACCATCAGCAACAAGATTGACATTTCTTAATTCTTATTTTTAATGGCGGTATCTGCTGCGAGGGGGTAGGTGTCGGTTTCATTGTCAAAGAAAAGCATGATGGGAATTTTGTTTGAAAATGTGACTTAGGCATGTACAGGACAAAATCGGCAAAGATTTAGGAGGTACTTGGAGAGGGGGCGCCATATTAGACGAATACAAAGTTCCTTAGAGGAGCTTTAAAAGTGTGACACAGGGTCCAGAATTAACACCTACAAATCTACAATCTACAAAGCTCTTAATGGTCAGAAACCTCCGTATCTTAAAGAGCTCAAAGTGCCCTATTACCCCTCTAGAACACTACGCTCCCAACATGCAGGCCTGCTCTTTGTACCTAAAGTCTCTAAAAGTAGTATGGGAGGTCGAGCCTTCAGTTATCAGGCCCCTCTCCTTTGGAATCATCTACCAGTCAGGGTCCGGGAGGCAGACACCCTCCTACTTTTAAGAGTAGGCTTCAAACTTTCCTTTTTGATAAAGCTTATAGTTGGATCAGGCTTGGAGCAGCTCTTAGTTATGCTGCTATAGGCTTAGACTGACACACTGGGATCCCCCCTCTCTCCTCTCTCTGCCTGTCTCTTAGTTTAACTCTTCCTGTCTCATTAAAGTTACTAACCATAGACCTTTCTGGAGTCCCTGAGCTCCCTTGTCTCGTAGGTTCCTGCTGCTGTGGACTTGCCTGACTCCAACTATCTCCACTATCATCTCTCTCTCTCTTCATCTCCCTGTATCCCTCTCTCCAACACGGTCTCAGCAGATGTGTGTCTAACATGAGTCTGGTCCTGCTGGAGGTTTCTGCCTGTTAAAGGAAGTTTGTCCTTGCCACTGTAACTTGCTAAGTGCTGCAAAGTGCTCTGCTCATGGTGGATTAAGATGAGATCAGACTGAGTCCTGTCTGTAAGATGGGACTGGATCTTATCCTGGTCTTGATGTTGGGTCTTTGTTAATAATAGAACATAGAGTACGGTGTAGACCTGCTCTGTTTGGGAAAGCTTTCAACCATCTGCCAGTTTTTTGCTAGTGAGTCAAAAAGTTAAATTTGGATCCTGATTTCAAACATCATGTTCTTTTCTTCTTATGTTCATGAGTAGTTGGTTAAATAAGCATCATAAATGAGCCAAAACTAGTCAACTTGACTTAAACTAACAACGACTGGTTGACTTAATGAATCTGAAGTCAGTGGCAGCCCATGCTGGCTTTGAGGGAAATTAGTCTGCAGTAAAGATATGAGTTCCTGTTAAATATGACATATGAGGATATTTGTAGTAGAGGGGGAACAACAACCGGCTCAGTGGAAGTTTTTATTTCAACACAGCTTTAAATGATCGTTGTTTTCAGTCACATCCTCTTTCAAACATGTTCAATCGACTCTTTTTGTGACACAAAGGTTTTCTCAATCCTCTGAGGGATCACATTTATGAAACTATACGTCCTTTTTGCGTGACATGCGAACGTAAGGAGAACTCCTAAGACTAACTTCCTCCTCACTCTGCACCATGTAGATGTTCGCACGCAGCAGCTTGTGACAGGGTTGGATTAGCTTTTAAACTCTTTGTTCCATTGAAGTCAAACATTAACCCGACCCGTCTACCTCTGCTGCTGTTTCCTCTGAAAAACAACAAACAGTTAACACCTAACGAGCTGCAAACCAGGACCTTTAAAACTCGCTCGAATCGCAGTTAAGACACGAGGAAAGAGGAGCCTGCTTGCATGACAGAGTCTCACCCCCTTCGCCACGACACAGGTGTGATGTAATATTGCACAAAAGATCAGCGCAACACATTGGGTGCATTTGGACATGCAGGCTGACCACAAGAGTGCATTGTATAATCCCTCAGAGGCTTTGAGACATCTCTTGTCTGGGATACAAATAAACATTAAGCTCTTCCTCATTAAGATGTTGCACCTTCATTTAAAGCTGTGATATGGAACATTATTACTGTACAATGTCTAAAAATGCAACTGGATCTATGGCACTGATTTTGGTGATTGTCTCTCAAAGCGCTCGTTTCTTATTTTTGCTCACAGGAAACACAAGATGATGTGTCGACTAATGTAGAAACAAGGAGATAAAACAACTCTCTTTTCTCTGCAACAGCTCAGAGATAACAAGACCAAACTTACTCAGGTTATGGAAGTTCATCAAGAGCCACAAATGGAGGAGAACAACAGTGTAGATAAGAGATAAAGTGAACACACGTCAGGCTTCAAACAAAACAAAAAAACAACTTTAATCTGAGAGAGCTTTGTGGTTGATCTGTTTGCTTCATAGAATCTCAAAGAGCTCTGAGAAATGCTTGTGTTTTTATTTCAACCTTCCTGTGATGAACCATAGGCTGTTTATAAAGATGGGACAAAAGACTTAGAGCGCCCTCTGCTGGCTGTCTGCAGTATAGGTCAGAGGGAAAACAGGCCGAACTATAACATCAAAATACACGTCAACATATATATGCTCTAACATGCTTCTTTCTTTATGGTTAGCTCTTATCATGATGGTTAAATATGTGTGTTCAGTTTAAATTAGTTATTTCATTCTAAAAAGAAGGTGAGTGACACTTTCTGTATGAGATCATCAGAGTAGAAGCAGATCAACATATGAGTATATTAACCTGAAGGATCTTTGATGTTTTATCAGTATGTTTAATGTGTTTGGTTAGCGTCGTAGGTGTAATGTCAGTCCCGTGATGCTGCCGGCCAAGGTGCTTCGGCCCACTACTTGGTTACACCAGAGCGATATGGCAGCGCCCCTGGAGGTGGTCTTTTAAAAAAATAAGTGATGTCCATTCCATATACTTGAGCATAATTTTATATTTTTAAATTTTTATATTTTGTATTTTTATTCCAAAGTTTCTTTAATGTTTTTTTTATGCACAGGCAAGTACAAAGTATAGGTTCTGTGACAGGTAACAGTAGGAACAGAGCTCTGTAACTGATGTTACAAATCCCATTAAAAAACACACCGTTAAGGTTCCACCCTAAACACAACATTATTTAAAATTTATATTTTTTTATTTTTTCAAATTTTTGCAGTTTACATTTTGAATATTTTATATTTTAATATTTCATATTTTTATATCTATATTTTATTTTTTATATTTTTTTATTTTTCGATTTTTTAATTTTAATTTTACATGTTTAATTTTTACATTTTTATATATCAGATTTTAATATTTTTCATTTTTATATTCAATATTTTTACATGTATATTTTTACTTTTTATATTTGATATTTTTACATTTTTATATTTAATATTTTTACATTTTTATATTTTATATTTTTATATTTTTATATATCAGATTTTAATATTTTACATTTTTATATTCAATATTTTTACATGTATATTTTTACTTTTTGTATTCAATATTTTTACATGTATATTTTTACTTTTTATATTTGATATTTTTACATTTTTATATTTAATATTTTTACATTTTTATATTTAATATTTTAATATTTTTATATTTAATATTTTTATATTGTATATGTTTATTTTTTCTATTTTCTATTTTCCATCTTTCTATTTTCATTTTTTCTATTTTTCTATTTTCATTTTTTCTATTTTTCTATTTTCATTTTTTCTATTTCTACATTTTCATTTTTTCTATTTCTACATTTTCATTTTTAATATTTTTACATTTTCATTTTTAATATTTTTATATTTAATATTTCTGATTTTGTATTATTTTAATCTTTTATCTTTTGTTGTTTTTATTCTTACAACATTGTTTTATTTCCCATTATTTGTCTTCCTTACAATTTCTCTTTTATTGTCTTTTTGTTTCTTTCTCATTTGTAAAGCACTTTGTAACCCTGTTTTAAATAGTGCTATATAAATTAAGATCATTACTATAATAATCATTATTATAATAATAATAAAAATAATGATACAGCCAAAGATTTGTTCACAGAGAGACACAGAGGAGAACAGAGTTTGGCACCTTTCCCAGTAAATAGCAGCAGGTATCCATTAGCCCTATGATCCGACCTCTACCTCTGCCTCTGCCTGATGCTCTCCATCTTCCAAACCTTCACACCTACAATGCATTCAGCTACACCTCATATTCACCCTTAGTGCATGCTATTTGTGAGGTGTTTGAATCTCCTCCCAGCTAATGCATATCCATCAATTTAAGTCAGAGCTTCTGAAGGAGCGCTGCCTAAAAAGAAAGAACGAGTACTTGTGTTTGTCCTTGAGTTCAAATATTTACAACCGTCAAGTGGAAGCTTGTACCAGACCTTTAGAGCCACTGTGCTGATCTGTGTGCCCCCTTGTCCACAAAGCTGCACGTATAATCTGAGGTTCCCCTTCTCCTCAAAACCTTAAAGTCTTAAAAAGTCTTAAATTAAAATCAGGGAAATTGCAAGGCTGATGGAAAGGTAACACACAGTAGGCCTAACATTACTGTGACAGAGTGTTGAAGCAATCTTTGACCCTCATGTTCGGCCGCATGACATAATTTATGGCTAGTAGATACATCTGAGCTAATGTAGGGCAGAAATGGACAGAAGAAGACATGTTGGTTGGCTCCAGTAACAATGCAAGGTGCAATCTCTCTAAGGATCATGAGTGTTGAAGTTAAAGCAGAGCTCTGAGCATGCTCTCTGCAGGCGTGTAAAGCACCTTGTATGGAAACTCCTTTACATAACGCTCACAGCCCTGCACTCTGTGCACATGCATGCTTTCACAACAGGTGTGAAGACATCTTGTTCCATGTAACTACCCTTGGTGCAACATGCTTTCCATGTAACTACCATGCATGCAACATGCTCAGGGGCCTCCCGGGTGCTTACATGCTAACGTGATGTTGTGTAATGCTTATTTTCACATCACGTTACGATGCATCCTGACGTTCCTTCACTTTGTTCTTGTTGTGCACATGAGCATGATGACAACAACTCTTTGTGTTTCTTTGTATGTTGTAAAAAAGTGAAGTGTGCAGATGTTGTTTGCAGGTTTGCATGTGAGGCAGAGGAAAGTGTCTTACATGACTTAGCTGCATAACGTGCGCAAAGAGCTCCGTTCAGATAAGACGCCACAAACTAATCTTTTCTTCATTTTGAGCAGCTTTCCTGACTCCTCATCGACTTCCTGCCCAGATTTACTTCATGCATGAGGTCTAAGTAGGGAGCCACTCACCACCCGCCTGGTTTTATTACAACATGGACGTCTTGTTTATTCTTAAGTACCTTTTTGAAAGTGCCAGTAATGATGACGATAGTATACAGACACTCCGCACTCAGAGAGCAAGGTGCCCTAGAAGGCATGCCTCTTAAATTTATTATAATCACCCTCCAGTAAAAGTGCCAAGAGGCATTTCTGAGCAGTGGCGTGGACGGTCCCCTCCCACACGCTGCTGCTGCTGCTCTGAGAAATTAAACATCTTATTTCACAATCTGATCTCTCCTCTACCCAGCTCTCTTCTTTATCTCTCGTTGGTCTGATGCTTCCTGCCTGAGCGCTCTCAGCGTGGATCAGTTTGCCGCCTGTGCTGGCTATCGTGATCTCTGTAAAGGTGCTGTAGGTGCTCTGTTTCTGATAAAGTTGTACCTACTGGTGTTTTATCAGGGACACTTTAAACCACACGTAGGTCATCAAACTATCTGTATATTTTTCTAGGTTTCTCTGGAAACAGGTTGCAAAGGATGTTAGGTCCAATCACACCCTGCAGATTCTGCTGACAACCAGATTTTGGCTTCAATCTGAAGAGCTGAGATTCACTGATTCACTCCCTTAATGCATCCGTGTGTCTTTGGATGTTCCCCACTACATACCTTGCTGCATATCCCTTCATTTCAAATAAACACCAGATACTTGAGCTCTGATAACACAGATAAGAGCTCAGTGAAAGAAACCATCCCATTACCCCAATTTTCATGCTCTTATGTTAACAGATAAATCCTTCCACATGGTCTCTAACGTCCCCAAGGACCTAAATCAGAATCAGAATCAGAAACACTTTCTTTATCCAAGGGGGGGGGGGGATTCAGTCATTACAGTTGCTCTATACCCTCACCTATGGTCATGAGTTGTGAGTCATAACCGAAAGGATGAGATTGCAGATACAAGCGGCTGAAATGAGTTTCCTGCGAAGGGTGTCTGGGCTCGGCCTTAGAGACAGGGTCAGGAGCTCGGAGTAGAGCCTCTGCTCCTCCGCGTCCAAAGGAGTCAGCTGAGGAGTCACTGGGAGAAGGCCCTGGGGTAGACCCAGAACGCGGTGGAGGGATTATATCTCCCGCCTGGCCTGGGATCGCCCCGGGATTCCCCAGGTGGAGCTGGAAAGTGTTGCTGAGCAACTGTTGCTGATGAGCTCCCTTGTCTCGTAGGTTCCTGCTGCTGTGGACGTGCCAGACTCCAGCTGCTACAACTACTACTATCCGTCTCCCCACTATCATCTCTCTCTCTCTTCATCTCCCTCTATCCCTCTCTCCAACACGGTCTCAGCAGATGTGTGTCTAACATGAGTCTGGTCCTGCTGGAGGTTTCTGCCTGTTAAAGGAAGTTTGTCCTTGCCACTGTAACTTGCTAAATGCTGCAAAGTGCTCTGCTCATGGTGGATTAAGATGAGATCAGACTGAGTTCTGTCTGTAAGATGGGACTGGATCTTATCCTGTCTTGATGTTGGGTCTTTGTTAATAGTAGAACATAGAGTACGGTCTAGACTCTGTTTAGAAAGAGTCTTCAGATAACGCTTGTTGTGATTTGGCGCTATATTAACTCTGCAGTTCTCTCTCGCCCTCAAACCCAGCCTTCTCTCAGGAAACAGTCTCTGATAGATCCACCGTGCGCTCTCTACCTGCCCAGCTTCAGACAGCAGGAATGCAGAGTCAGGCTTAAGAGGCAAATATGTGTCCAGAGAATCCAAACCAAAAATGCATTGATAAATCAATCAAATCAACCAAGTATTAAAGTACAAAACTACAACCAGATGTCTTTTAAAATTCTTCTCTTCAAATACCAGGATTTTCTCACCTCAAATCAATCAATCTTTATTTGTATAGCGCCAAATCACAATACAGAGCAGGCCTAGACTTTATTCCAGTCCCATCTTCCAGACAGGACTCAGTCTGATCTCATCTTAATCCACCATGAGCAGAGCACTTTGCAGCATTTAGCAAGTTACAGTGGCAAGGACAAACTTCCTTTAACAGGCAGAAACCTCCAGCAGGACCAGACTCATGTTAGACACACATCTGCTGAGATCGTGTTGGAGAGAGGGATAGAGGGAGATGAAGAGAGAGAGAGAGAGATGATAGTGGGGAGATGGATAGTATTAGTTGTAGCATCTGATCCAGAGGAACCTACGAGACAAGGGAGCTCAGGGACTCCAGAAAGTTCATGGACTTTAATGGGAGAGGGAAAGACAGGATCTCTCCTTCCATTCTGTCTTCAGTGTTTCCTTTCATTCTTCCTCCCTTCCTTCCTTCAGTCTTTCCTTCCATTCTTCCTCCCCCCCTTCCTTCAGTCTTTCCTTCCATTCTTCCTCCCCTCCTTCCTTCAGTCTTTCCTTCCATTTCTCCTTCCCCCCTTCCTTCAGTCTTTCCTCCCATTCTTCCTCCCTTCCTCCCTTCAATCTATCCTTCCATTCTTCCTTCCATCCTACCTTCATCTTCATGGGGACGGCTGTGGCTCAGTGGGTAGAGTCGGTCGTCTATCAATCGGAAGGTTGGTGGTTCGATCCCAGCTCCGGCAGTCACATGCCGAAGTGTCCTTGAGCAAGACACTGAACCCCGAATTGCTCCCTCTGTTGTTCAGAGGTGTGTGAATGTGAACAAATGAGATCAGCTAACACTGATGGTCCTTTACTGTAGCAGCCTCTACCATCAGTGAGTGAATGGGTATGAATGGGTGAATGTGATGAGTAGTGTAAAAGCGCTTTGAGTGGTCAGAAAGACTAGAAAAGCGCTATATAAGTACAAGTCCATTTACCAAGTCCATTCATCTCTCCTTCCTTTCCCTCCTTCAATCCTTCCTTCCTTCAGCCGCTCCTTCTAGTCCATCACCATTCCTTCCTTCCTTCCTTGCTTCAGTCTCTGCTTCCCTTTTTCCTTCTTTCCTTCCTTCCAGTCGTCCTCCTTTCCTTTCTCAAGTCTTTCCTTCCTGAGACCGTGTTGGAGAGAGGGATAGAGGGAGATGAAGAGAGAGAGAGATGATAGTGGAGAGACGGATAGTAGTTGTAGCAGCTGGAGTCTGGCACGTCCACAGCAGCAGAGATCCAGAGGAAACTACGAGACAAGGGAGCTCAGGGACTCCAGAAAGGTCTATGGTTAGGAACTTTAATGGGACAGGGAGAATTAGTGATGGGGGGGGGGGGCAGTCTAAGCCTATAGCAGCATAACTAAGACCTGGTCCAAGCCTGATCCAGCTCTAACTATAAGCTTTATCAAAAAGGAAAGTTTGAAGCCTACTCTTAAAAGTAGAGAGGGTGTCTGCCTCCTGGACCCTGACTGGTAGATGATTCCAAAAAAGAGGGGCCTGATAACTGAAGGCTCTACCTCCCATACTACTTTTAGAGACTTTAGGTACGATGAGCAGGCCTGCATGTTGGAACCATAGAAACTAGTCATACCAGAAACTGTGAGACATGCTCTACTTCATTGTTGGAAATAAAGAATAATGAGAAATCAATGAAACACCATGACTTCTCTTTTGTCATGTATCATGACTGGTTTGGCCTAGCGGCTAAATCAAGCGCCCATGTATAGAGGCTATAGTCCTCACAGCAGGGGGCCCAACATGTAGCCCTTTGCTCTGTCTCTCTGTTTCCTTCTCTTCTTACTCTCATGTCCTCTCAATAAAAGAGCCCCAAATAATCTTATAATAAAAGTTATTAAGCTTTTAAAAGATGCTGATTAGATAAAATAATCTCTTAGTCTATCACAGTCCAGGTGGTGGCAGTAATGTGCCTCTAGGCTAGTGTGCAAACAGCCAATGAGCTCATACGATGATGAAGGAGAACATTTACTGGATTAGATCAAATGAGTTGTGTGTTTTATGGCATTGAGACTTTTTATCAAGGAGGGATATATTTCTGAGTTTCGGCACACACCAGCCCACACGTCCTCGCTGGGATTCATGTTGAAAGACCTGCCGTTTGGAGTTCCAAGTCCTGACTCCACATGTAGTGTTTTTTGGCAGCTTTATTCATGATAAGAGAAACAGCTTTCATAATCCTGTTGCATTGATAAACCTGGTCTTTTTATTATTCAGTGTTCTCACACTCAGTCCTGTGTCTCCATTGTCTGGTCTGCGTGTCCCCACAGCTCCCTGATATCCTGATTTCATCCCCGCTATCAGATGAAGAGAGGCTTCAGCATCATCCTGTCCTCACATGTCCCATCCAGGGTGAGAAGCTGCTTCTGCCTCCCAGAGTCTCATCGACCCTGCGTGTTTATCCACGCAGACAAAACAGCTGATGATATCTGACCCAGATCTCTTTCTTTCACATAGAGCCCTGTGTGAAAAGATCAGTCCTGGACTAAGCTTATATAAAAAACAAGACTCTCAGTAACACAGACTTACAACACCCTACATTTTATAGTCTGTCAGTCAAACAACAGTTTTATTTTCAGCATTAATTCTAATCTGCTCAATTTTTAGGAAGGTTTTTACTTATTTTTTGTGTCTTCTAGTGACTCCTGCATTTGTATTTGAATAATTTATAGACATTTATCTTGGACTATGTTTGTAAGCACCTTTCATATGTACAAGCATGAAGCCCAAAGTGCTTCACAAAATAACAGAGAGACAGAAAACAACAGAAATGGTCAAATATTAAAATAAATAATTATAAAAATACTTAGAAATGAAATAAAATCAATACAGTAAAATTAATAAAATAATAATAAATTACATAAACGTTAAAAAATAAAATAAAATCAATACAGTCAAATTAATAAAAAAATTATAAACGACATAATCATAAAAGATACTTCAAAATAAATTAAAATCAATACACTGAAATTAATTTTGAAAAACAATAAATGACAAACATTAAAAATACTTAAAAATAAGATAAAATCAATACACTCAAATAAATAAAATAAAAATGAATTACATAATCATAAAAAATACTTAAAATAAACTTAGATCAATACAGTAAATTAATAAAATTAATGTGTGGAAAGCAAAATTAAAAATTAGTTAAAGGTGACATATCACGCTTTTTTCATCAATATATATTGGTCTAAGAGGTCCCAAAACATGTCTTTAAAGTTTATGCTCAAAAAAACACTTTGAAATCAAATTTTGGTCTGCCTGTAAACCCCTCTTCTTCAGCCCTCCTCAGAACACTCTGTTTTCCCTCTGAAAGTGGATATCCCCTCAGCTCTCCAGCACGTTGATCTAATGTTTACATGTTGGCTGAATATACACGGCTGCTCACAGACCCGCGTTACTTCAACCCTCTGAATCTGATCCAGAATCTGATCCTGATTGAGAGGCGCCTGCAGCAGGACCTTTCTGAAGGATTGGTCACAGATTTAGTGTTTCTTGTTGTTTTATTTGTCAGTATGTCGACGTGTGTCTTGGTACACAGCTATGAACATGTAGCTATGTGGCTATGCTAACTAGCGCTAGCACTTATCCATGATAAATAAAAATCATCCACTAGATCTTCAAATCTGCAGACGTGGGGAGTAAAACCGACCTCTACCAGAAAGGCAGCGGGACCTTTTCTGAAGGATTGGTCACAGATTTAGTGTTTCTTGTTGTTTTATTTGTCAGTATGTAGACGTGTGTCTTAGTACACAGCTACAGCTACGACATGTAGCTATGTAGCTATGCTAACTAGCGCTAGCACTTATCCGTGATAAATAAAAATCATCCACTAGATCTTCAAATCTTCAGACGTGGGGAGTAAAACCGACCTTTGTGTTTATTAAGACAGCCTACGACTAGCATGCCTCCCTCCTAAGCTCCTTGTTAGCACACATGTGTGCAGGTAATGAAAAACGGAGGAGGGATTCAGTATTATTTTATACAGTCTATGGGCTGAACAAGCTCCGAGCTCTGACTTCCTGTTACAGACCGGATATTGTTGTTACGTAACAAAAACACTGAAAACTGAAACGGCTGCTTTCAGCACACATTTACAGAAAGGTGGAGAAATCAGAACAGGGGCAGAATGGATTCTTTTCATTTTCGGGGGGTTTGTAGACAGGGACACATATTTCAGGTAGAGAACCATTAAAAAGTCCATTTTGCATGATATGTCACCTTTAAAAGCACTATGAGGAGTTTTTCACCAGCTGAGAAACACACTAAAACCAACACTGATGCCTCTTTATGATCTTCAAAAGCAAACAAAACCATAAACAACAACACTGATACCTTCTCTGTTGTCATTTTTAATGCCTCAAACCACTCAGAGGGGATAGATGTCAGACCGAATGATTGACATTTGGCTTTAGAAACATCCTTTTTCGTCTGTTTTCATGGTAAATAATCACACTGAATGATAAATCTGGCTGTTAAAAG
The DNA here is from genome assembly GCF_009762535.1 of Notolabrus celidotus. Classification (NCBI taxonomy): domain Eukaryota; kingdom Metazoa; phylum Chordata; class Actinopteri; order Labriformes; family Labridae; genus Notolabrus; species Notolabrus celidotus. The sequence goes on from NC_048284.1 coordinate 3,181,354, forward strand.
ACAGCAGGGTGAGGTTTTTGTTGAAAACACTACTTTTGCATGTACAGAACAAGAGATAAGAGGTATCACTTTGTCCACAAGGGGGCGCCAAAATTGATATAAATGAAAAGTTCCTCACAGCAGCTTTAAAGTTAAAAAAATCAGATGAATATAAGAATTAAATAGATAATGAATAAATAAACAGGTGAACTAAATGTTGTTAAAACAATGTTTATAATAGTGCAGTGCAGGGCTACAAATAAAGGTCTATAAATTAAAAGCCTGATTAAAAATAAAAGTCTCAAGTTTACTTTTAAAAACACAGAGAGCTCGCAGTTCTGTTATCCAGAGGCAGAGAGTTTCACAGTTTAGAGGCATAAAAACAGAAAACTCTCAAAAAGAGATTTTTGAATCTTAATGAGTTTTTTCTCCTTGTTAAATTAAAAAATAAAATACAATAAAAAGGTGCATTCCAACTTTTGGATCCAGGTAGGTCAGCATCAGGTTTCACACAGAAAACAGAAACAAACAAGTTTACATTAAATGATCATTTGAAATACAGATAAGCCCCAGATCAAATTTTACAACAACACACTGACTGCTGTGACTTCCAAAATCAAAAAAAGTGCATTATTTTACTGATAAGACAGCCAAAAATTTAATGTAACTTGAATAAGATTCACATTTGATGAATCAAGACCTGAGCGCCCTCACATACCCTTTCTAATCCTACTCCAGCTGAACATGTGTACGCAGAGTTAACTGGACTATGGTGCCAAAACAAAACTTAGTAATAAGACATTTTGCTAAAATAATTCTGTTTTTGTATCTTTTTTTAAATTTTTATTTCAGCTCTTAAACTCCTTTGTTCTTGAACTTCTGCCCCCCTTTGTAATGAGTCATGTTGTCACCTCACAGACTTTATGAGGCCTGACGTTTGTAAAACATTTACTTCACACTCTTTAACCTCAGTCTGATATTTGTTCCCTCTCCTCCTATTTTAGAACCTCTCCGGTCACAATGGATCACCGTGGAAAAACAACACCCACTCTTTATCCCAGGACAGAAGATTCAGGATTGCTCAAGTGCTCGATGACTCACATCTGAACTTTCTGGGAATGTTTGTGAGGCAGCAGAGTTCGGTCAGGTGAGGTAATGCTGTTGGACACGGAGTTTTCAATAATGCAATAATGAGAAACAGGATCAGTCATCAGAAACGGACTCAAAGATCAAACATTTATTTACACATTCATACTGAAGTAGTTTTAAAGACACAGACTAAACAAAGCAGATAGATTTACATGTTTCACACCGAAGGATAGAGTCTTAATGTGTCAGTCTTTGAATGTCAAAAAGGACTTCATTATTGACAACTTAACATGATGGTATGAAATCTGAAACATCTGCTGCACTTGGGCACAAACAAGAAAACCAAATTAAATAAAGATCATTCAGTTTAAGAACCAAAGTTACAGGAACACACGTAAATACGATGTTTATACAGTGACTAAGGCGAATGATTAAAGGCAGGTTTATTCTAAATGTGCTTTATTTATTTAGTACTTAACTAACATGATTATAATTAATAGGCAACATTAAAACTCTGAGCTTCAAGCCTGTGACTGGTTTTAGTTTATCTGTAGAGAAAAAGTTAAATATCTTCTATTCTTTCTTCTTTTATGTTGTTTTCTTCTTTACGAAGAAAACCAAACTTCTTTCTGGTCATGGAATAAATGAAACATTTAAAGGCGTTCCACTTTAGAGAAGACTGATCGACTATTTCCACTTTTTCTGACATTTTTTAGACCAAACAACTGATCGATTAAACATCGTATTTCCTGGTTCTTTTGGAGTTGTGGGGGTCCTCTGTAAACCCGGAGTGGGTTTTCAATTGTTATTATATTTTGTTGAACCGGAACGGAAAGGACTTTGGGTTGGGATCGCCAGAATGGACATTGGGTTGGGAATTCCGGAATAATCCAAAGCTTGATCCATAAGGCAGCTGGACTGGTAGTTGCCTTACGGCTCAAGCTTTGGATTACCTGGATGACTGAGAACCTTCACAGACAATTTTGGAATAGACTTTGAGTTTGGAATTCTGGAAAGGACTTTGGGTTGGAAATTCTGGAGTGGACTTTGCGTCGGGAGATCCGAAATGGACTTTGGTTTGGGAAATCTTGAATGGACCTTGAGTTGGGAAATCCGGAATGGACTATGGGTTGGAAATTCTGGAATGGACTTTGAGTTTGGAATTCTGGAATGGACTTTGAGTTTGGAATTCTGGAATGGACTTTGAGTTTGGAATTCTGGAATGGACTTTGATTTTGGAATTCTGGAATGGATTTCAGTTTGGAATTCTGGAATGGATTTTGCGTTTGGAATTCTGGAATGGTCTTTGAGTTTGGAATTCTGGAATGGACTTTGTATTTGGAATTCTGGAATGGGCTTTGAGTTTGGAATTCTGGAATGGGCTTTGAGTTTGGAATTCTGGAATGGATTTTGAGTTTGGAATTCTGGAATGGACTTTGTGTTTGGAATTCTGGAATGGGCTTTGAGTTTGGAATTCTGGAATGGGCTTTGAGTTTGGAATTCTGGAATGGACTTTGAGTTTGGAATTCTGGAATGGATTTTGCGTTTGGAATTCTGGAATGGACTTTGGGTTTGAAATTCTGGAATGGACTTTGAGTTTGTAATTCTGGAATGGGCTTTGAGTTTGGAATTCTGGAATGGGCTTTGAGTTTGGAATTCTGGAATGGACTTTGAGTTTGGAATTCTGGAATGGATTTTGCGTTTGGAATTCTGGAATGGACTTTGGGTTTGGAATTCTGGAATGGACTTTGAGTTTGGAATTCTGGAATGGATTTTACGTTTGGAATTCTGGAATGGACTTTAAGTTTGGAATTCTGGAATGGACTTTGGGTTGGAAATTTTGGAATGGACTTTGTGTCGGGAAATCCGAAATGGACTTTGGGTCTAGAAATCCAGAATGGACTCTGGGTTGTGAATTCCAGAAAGGACTTTGGGTTGGGAGTTCTTGAATAGACTTTGGATTTGGAATTCTGCAATGGACTTTTTTTTTGTGAATGAACTGAACACTTTAAATAAACTGGGACACACACACTCTCACACACACACACCGCTGTTTTGTGAATTGTATTTGTTTTGTAAGGTTTGACCAAATTTACTTTCATTCGCAATTCTTTGAATTTGTCAGACTCGACTCTGACTGACACCCCAGATTAATCTTGTCAAATCCGCTTCAACATCAACCCATAATGAAAGAAATCAATAACTGCATCAGTCTTCTTTAAGTTCAGACTCATACGCGACCTTTGGACTCGCGCTCCTCTCGCTGTTTAAATATTTGCAGAGTTTTCACAGACTCAGACGTTATAAGTTGGGCTGAAGTGACATTTGCAGAGACAGATATCGCTGAGTAAAGGTTAGAGGTTTCAGTTAACGGTTGTTATAATGTGTCACTACCACACCCAGGGTCTTGCATTATGTTGGAACATATTCTGTAGTTGTTGACGTCAGAGCTCACTGCTCTGTTTTAAAATCACAAAGACATTAAGAGATCTTTCATTTCTTTGAGTCCTGACTAGAAGCTTCTTATTTCTCTAACTCTTCAGTTTCTTCCTCTGACATGAAAGTTGCGTAACATTCCACCGCACACGTCTCTGTGTCTTGTTGCGCCATTTCAAACAAAACTGTGAGAAACACAAAGCAGTGACTTTCGTTATGATGAACTTTTAACACACAGATGAGTATAGAATCATGTGATTATGTCTGATTGGTTTATTACCTACATGAGTAAGCCGTCTATTTATAGTCAGAGGGTGATTAACAGACACTCTTTGTTCCATGGGTCATTACTGGTAATGATGTCATCAAGGTGAGTGAGACCATCCAGGAGAAAGAGTCTGGGAAAAGATTATCTCTGCTGTTTGGAGCGATGAGTCACGGTTTATGTTGAACAAGAAGTTCAGGGGAATTTTACCTGTTTTTGGCACGGTTTAATAATCGTCAAGGTTTAATCTTAAAGTCATCTGAAAGTAATCTGATCGTATTAAAGGTATTAGATTGGATTTTATAGAGGTTGTTCAAAAGGAGAACAAGTATAATCAGTGAGGTTGGATAATAAAGATTTAACAGTTCTACAGTTTGTGCTGCTCAAATCTTTAGACTTGGATTGAGTTGCAGTTGAGGCCTAAATTATTAGTCCCCCAGGAATTATGGAACATTTGCCTTAAAATTCTGCCCAATGTTTGCATTATTCATAAAATATGAATTGATGTGATCAAAATTCACCTCTGCTATTTAACCCTCCTGTTATGTTGCGGGTCAAATTGACCCTTTTAAAGTCTATTTTAGGCAATATGTGCCTCCCAAACCAGCTAAATACAGCATAAAAATCTGGGCAGCATGTGACAGAAGAGTTCTTGTGTTAATTTATCAACTAAAAAATATAATAAAGAAAAATCTAAGTCATGTAAAACTATTGTATTTATATTTAGGGCTTTCTAATGTACATTAAAAAATGTTTTAACATTAATTTTAATGAAAAAAGTGATTTATCCTCATTGAACCATGATCTGTGAGGATTAAAGAACCCCAATGGACTAAATCTCGATATAAATGGTCAGTAATGGAGTAAATAATGAGATAAATAAATGTGTAATGGGATTTTTTGGGGGTTCTGACAATTTTGGATAATTGAATATGCCCCGGGTCAAATTGACCCAGGAACATTATTCCCGTTCCAGAGAAACGAACATAACAGGAGGGTTAATAGCTTCTTGTAGATTTTGGAATGAAAAATACATTTTAAGGCAAGTTATTTTATCAAATATAGTGAAAAATGGGATGGTCAAAAATATTAGCCCCCATGTGAATTTTTGCTTTAAAACACAGCTGTGCAGTCAGCTGGCTTCCTAACAACAGCTGTGCCTCCAATAGGCTCCCTAACAACACTGGAGCATTCAAAATTGGTCCAACAGTTCTTTAAGGACGTCTCAGTAGATGTCTCTCTAACTCTATGAGTCTAGTCCTGCTGGAGTTTTCTGCCTGTTAAAGGAAGTTTGTCCTTGCCACTGTAACTCGCTAAATGCTGCAAAGTGCTCTGCTCATGGTGGATTAAGATGAGATCAGACTGAGTCCTGTCTGTAAGATGGGACTGGATCTTATCCGGTCTTGATGTTGGGTCTTTGTTAATAATAGAACATAGAGTACAGTCTAGACCTGCTCTGTTTGGAGAGAGTCTGAGGAGAACCTTTGTTGGGATTTGGTGTTATATAAGTAAAGATTGATTGATTGATTGATTGATTGATTGATTGATTGATTGATTGATTGATTGATTGATTGATTGATTGATTGATTGATTGATTGATTGATTGATTGATTGATCTTTATGTGAAACTGTTATTGCTGCTGTCTTTGCCAGGACTTAATAATAATCATAATGAAGATAATATATGCAAAAACAAACACTGAAGTAGTTCAAACGCCATTTCAGTCACACTGATGTTGATTCTTTTAGCATTTATTCAAACATTCTGCACTTAAATGTTGTTTTCCTGCAGAGACAGGATTGTGAAAAAGGTCACAAACATTTGTCCATGTGTAATATTTCATCACGTCTGTTCATATCAAACATATCAAAACATTAAATCTAAAGCAACAGTCAGGATCTTTCAGTTTGTGAGGATTTGGCGCCCCCTGTGGACGAGGTTTGTAGTGTGTAGCCCCGTCTAGAGCGCCATTAACCTGGATTTTAGAGCCTCTGAGGTCTGTGTAGCAGATTTAACACATCGGATCATTCTTATCCAGATAAAACCTTTAAACCGAAGAGGTCTCTGATGAAATGATAGTCAGTTTGCTGTTTTCTCTTTTCAGCGCTTGTTGTTCCACTCTGTCAGCAAGATTAAGGAAAAAAAAAAAAAGAAGGCCTCACTTAATAAAACTTGAAGCACAGGCCGTGAAAAACGTTCCAGATCTTTGAGTGGATCCAGATTCAACACACACAAAGAAATTACAGTGGTAGAAATTTGATCTCTGTGAATTTACAGGAAGTAAAAAAAAGAAGGACTGTAAAATGATCCCCCTCTCTGTAAACACAGTTAGTGATACATCAACATTAATATTCAGCTTCCTGGTTGAGCCTTTAGGGTTAAATCTTACATAAGAGGGACAAACATGGGGTCAGTTATTTGGACTCTGAGTCAGAGAAACGCTGCTCAACTGTTTGTATTCTCCAATCCTCACCTGATGCAAATGAAACACTCATTAGAGAGAGTTTGTGTGGGATTGACATCACTTGGCAGAGCTGATTTTTTTTTTGGCTTGGAGCACATCAAAGTATTTTTCATGGTCCTAACTCATAACTTCTGACGCTGTCCAAGATAAGCAGAGAAACAGATGTGCATACTTGAGCAGAAGGCATTCCCCTCAGAGAGAAGCCTCGTGTTTCTTCAGATAAAGTTCACCGACACTGATACTTTTGAAACAAGCTACTGGGCTTTATCTACAACTCATCGCCCCATTTAGACAAACCACAACAGGGGGGGTGCGCTGGTGGCCTCAGCGGTCTTAGCGCCCCACATACAGAGGCTATAGTCGTCGCCGCAGAGGTTGCCGGCTCGTCTCCCGACCGCTACCATGTGCTGCATGTCTTCCCCCACTCTCCACTCCCCACATTTCCTGTCTCTCATCAGCTGTCCTATCATAAAGGCGAAAAGCCCAAAAACATAACTTTAAAAGAAAGAAAGAAAGAAAAAGAAACAGCCCCGTCTATTTACACACGTACCTCGTAAGAATTCAAATTCAACAATCTAAAGAAAACACTTAAATAATCTCTGAGTCCCCTTCTCTTAAAATGTCACAGTTTTTGGGGCACAGTGTCCATCACAGGTAGTATCTGTCTGTTGTCATCCTCCCTTTTCCCTGATGTTCAAATGGCATTAGTGCGTGTTGTGTGGGTCGCAGCCCCAGTCCCGGTCCCCGTCGAGCTGTCGAGTGGCACCGCTTCGCTTTTCAAGAATGGGAAGTAACTGGAGCGATAAAGAGCTTTAAACTTGGTGCTGCAGAAGCAGTAGACGAGCGGATCCAGCAGGCAGTCCATGTAGGAGAGAACCATGAGGCCGTCGAAGGCCACGGCGGCTTTATCCTGGTAGGACTCCTCCCACTCCTCCACCCGGGCGATCAGCAGGACCATCCTGGCGATGGTGCAGGGGAGGAAGCAGAAGGAGAAGACCACCATGACGGAGGTCACCAGGAACACGGCTCTCTTCAGCTTGGTTCTGTCCCCGATGGTCTTCTTCCGGAGCCGGTTGACGATGTGCACCGTGCAGTAGACCAGGATGACGAAGGGGATGAGGATCTGGGTGAAGAAGACCACCTCTCGCATGCTGTCCACCAAATCCTGAAAGTAAAAGAAAAAAAGAGAAGTTCTGTCACTTTAAATATCCACATCATGCTCTGTTGTTGTTGATGTTGTTGTTGTTTGCCCACATAGCAAAATTGGTCTGGCCCGGTTCTGGCCCACAATACACTTAGACTCGGCCAACATACCGCAAAGAATGGCGGCCCTTAAGTGGCCCAGATATAGTTTGCCAGAGACGGCCCACACATGGGCAAGCTTAATCGGCCCAGATGCTGCATGGACAGATCTGGTCCACATCCGGTTGACATACCACTTGCCATGCCAGCAGTCGGCCAGCAGTGCCGGCATGACGCCAGATCTGGCCCAGACCTATCTGCTATGTGGGTGGTTGGACAAAAACCCGGTGTGAGCTTTGTGGATTGTTGTGTGTCCGATGTGCATTGTAGCTAGCTTGAGTTCAGCTATGAATGAGCTACCAAAATAAATAATACAACATTTTTATAACCTAAGTCTTTACTCCAGCCTAAAAGAAAAACCTTCCAGTGTTTTGCAACAATGATTAAATAAAGTGACTTTAACATTGGACTTCCCCAAGATCCCAGTCCAGTCTGGCTCTGTGCTTTCTCTTGCCCGTCAACACCCTTCGGTTGCGTTTTTAGAGCTTAGCACAAAGCAGGACCGCCGGACAGCTGGAGTCATGTGACCGAGGTTTTCCTGCTATAATCCCTGAATCAAGGATTCTCCTCCTCCTCCTCTCCTCATCCATGTTGTCTTTCTGGTCCTCTGAAAACCTCTGACCTGTTGACTCCAGGCATGGCTCCGCTCATCATGACTTTGGTTTGTTGTTGTAGTTAAGTGAAATACGATCTGGTGATAACAGGAAGTGTTTTATTCTGAAAATTAACCGGATGTTTTCATTTTGTTTTGGTGAAACCTGACTTCCTGTCCCGCTCCATCTGCTCAGTTGAGATTGATGCGTCGTGCTCCGGCATCCGGCAACAATAGAAGACTTGTGTATCTGATCTGGAGGACTCCGACCTGCTGGATCAGAGACGTAGTCCGAACGCAACGGAGCGGATCCAGTGGAAGTTAACACAATGACTGGAATAGAAACCTATCAGATTCTGTGCTGGGACGGATCGGAGACGGACCGGACGTGGATCTGTGACTGTGAAAAGTCCTCCCTGAAGCTTTTTAACCAGCATGTTTAAAAACACAAACTAACAGTCTGCTGGTTGAGCTCAGTAGTTAAAGCACACCCCAGGATGTAGTCCTCGTCGCAGCTGGTGCTGGTTTGAGTCGTGGCACGTCATCCCAAATTCTGTACTGTCACGTTTTCTGCCTCTCTTCAGCCAATAAAATCACAATGTCCCCAAAAATAACTTCAAGAAGACCACAAACTGATCATCACTAAGTTACAACCCCAACCCTTTATGATTTCCTCCCAAAAAACAAACAAAAAAAACAAAAACATAGAAGTTGTGTGTATTATTGTGGTACATAGAAGTATTGTTTGGCGGTATAAAACCTTCACTGCGAGTAAACGTCCTGCTCCAAACTCTAAAAGGAACACTATGAGAACATTTTACTTTAATATAAACAGCTCTGAAACACGCTCTGTGTAACTCGGGCTGGGTGGGTTCAATCTCCTGGGAGGAGATGTTTTAAAGCAGAGAGCCCTGCAGCAAAACATGTCCTGTTACTGGACTTACTTTAGTGTTGTCAATGAGGGACAGTTAAGCATCAGAACAACAGACGAGTCAGATGGAAAGATGGAGTGAGGCTGATATATTCAGTTCTGACATGTTGGATGAAGAAAGTCCAGAGGTGTTCTAAGAGAGACTTAGTGATCGTTAGATTTAGAATAATGTATTATTGTATTCTTAACACGTGATGTTTTACCCCGTCAGACCTCATATGGTGACATAAATGAAACCATGTTGAGATGTTTGGAGGAGAGACTCAGTCCGTGGTGGAATTGCAAAGTTAGGAGAGAAATGACCAAACTTAATGTCATTAAAATCTTGTTTTTTACTTTCATTTCATTTGTTTTTATTAGAAAAACTCAACAACTGTTAAATAATTAGAGTGGTATGAAACGAAAGATTTTCCTCAAAGAGATGGATTCAATAAATGTTTAAAGTTACATTGAACTGATTTAAAGATTCCACCTCACTTCTCAACACTGAACAGGAGTTTATAAAAAGAAGCTAACTGTATATGTACTTCATTTGACATTTACACAACCTCTGTGAAGTAAGAGTTCTTTTTATTAAAACTAACTCTGAAAAAGTCCCAACATGAACAATAACAGACTAGCCTTGATTGACTGTATCCATTATTGCAGGGATAATAGAATTTTTTGTTTTTTGCATACATTTTTATCACAGAGCCTTTCCTGATTTTACTTTATTTAATTTAACTCAACTTTAACCATTAAAAATATATATTTGAAAGGAATTTTATGTCTTTGAAAATATGTTATATTTAGTTATCTTGCCTTGTGTGATTTATGATCAGCTTGTTTATTTTGCTGCCAAAGTAAGGCACTTTGAAAACTGTTTATTGAAAAGTGCTCTTTAAAAAAAAAAGTATTATTATTAATTTTATTTATTTTTTGTTGTTTTTATTATTATTTGTTTATGTATTATTATACTATTAGTATTATGATATTGTTATTCTATCTTTATCATTATTATTATTATTATTATTATTATTATTATTATTATTATTATTATAACTATTAAAATATTTTTATTGTATTATTAGATTATTATTATTATTATAACTATTAGTATATTTTTATTATATTATTAGATTATTAGTATTATGATATTTTCATTCTATTTTTATTATTATTATCATTATTATAACTATTATTATATTGTTATTGCATTATTATTATTATCATTATTAATCATTATTATTATTATTGTTATTATTATCTTTATTGTTGTTATTATATTGTTATTATTATTATCATACTCATAACTATTATTATGATGATGATGATGATGATTATTATTATTATTATTAATATTATAACTATTATTATATTGTTATTGCATTATTATTATCATTATTATTATTATAATTATTATTATTATTATTATTATTGTTGTTGTTATTATATTGTTATTATTATTCTCATAGTCATAACACCTTTATTAGCATTATTATGGTTATGATTATGATGATGATTATTGTTATTATTATTATTATTATTATTATTATTATTGTGAGCTTTTAATATTATGTTATTATAATATTCTTATTTTCGTATTATTATATTATATTATATTATATTATATTATATTATATTATATTATATATTATTATTATATTTGACATTATTATGTTCTTAATTAACAGCATGTTTTCTTGGGTAAATTATTTCTATTTCAGTCTCAGCATGCTCATATCTTCCCCCAGCTGTGTCCTTGTCCTGAGTGTTGCAGTTTGACACACTCCACCTTCAGCACCTTTCAAATTTAAAAATGCTGCATGTCGTGACAGAGAACAAAATAAACAAAATCTTAAACAGTGATGACTATTTTAAAGAATATTTATCTGTACAATGCTGAGAATAAGAATAAGCTCAGACTCCAATCAAAGACAGTGTAAAGAGGGAATCTCTCACCTTAAATCAACATGTGTTTAATAAGAAGCCATCATATAATCACATAATCATCGAGCTGTTTTACAGAATGAGACACGCTCTGATCTATTTGAGGGATTATATGCACCAAGAAGGTCTTACTTATTAACCAATCACAATCAGTTATTTTACTGCACTTTGTATTAAAACATGCACATAACTGTATTTTAGTTCCAGCTTCTCTTATCTCTCCCTCACTGTCACACTGAGTCCTGCAGCCTGACACACTCCAGGTTCAACAAACTTCAGAGTGTTGTGCCAGGACATGAATACCTCTGATAACTCTCTCCACATTCTTCATTTGTCATCACGCCTGTCACATCCTTCGTCGCACACATCCAGTCTGTTAATTTCCACACCTTTGTCCTGTGATATTACTTAACGCTGAGCAACAACAGGGTTCCGTTTTTCTGGTGTTGTGTAAGTGAGAATGATGCAGCGTGTGATGTGGGTAGTGACACTAATAGTTGCTAACTCAGCACTTTATTGGCACATGGTCACATCTGATTTCAAACAGAATTTTCCAGGCTGAGTCGTCGGGTCACTGATGACTGATGACTGATGTGTCACTTCCTCTGACTTCAACTGTTGCATGCACAGATTTTGATTTTGAACTGATTTTTGATAAACTTTACCTTGATCAACGTGTCGTCTTTGGCACCGTCGCTCTTGTGGCTGTTGCAGCAGTCAAAGTTCTTGAGCATGGTGGGGATGGTGAGGGGCAGAAGAAGCAGCCAGATGAGGATCGAGATCTGAGGAGACTTCTTGAGAGCTCGCAGGAGATTCTTCCGACCCGGGTGCACCACGTTAAAGTACCGATCTATGGAGGTCACGGTGAGGAAGGCGATACTGGCTCCACGGTTCAGAAACAGCATGAAGAGCATGGCTTTGCACACCGTGTCGTCCGTGCTCCTCCGCTCTCCGTGGATGAAGTTGTACGCCTTGATGGGCAAGCAGAAGAGCAGCAGGATGTCGGCCAACACCAGGTTGAAGAGGAAGACGTTGTTGGTGTTTGTTTTCCAGAACTTCAGCTTGAAGATGAAGAGGTGGAGGACTGAGGCGTTCAGGGGCAACGCCAGGATGAAAATCACAATCATGACAGCTGCATAGAACTTATACAGCCCCTTGTGAGTGGCTTCACAGTCCTCAATGAGCTGGAAGGTAGAGTTCGCCATTTTTGCAGTCACATGCATTTGCATCAAAACTTTAAGATATCACAAGTTGGAGTTAAATCCGTCCTGCATGCAATGAGCAAAGTAATCCTTTCTATACTGAGGAGGAAATCACTTCACAGATCAGAAGTCTCACTCTACACACACACACACACACTGAAAAATCCTGCCAAACAAGTTCCTTCACACTCGTACTCCTCTCTCTTCAGGTCTTGAATTCTCCTCAAGTCCTCGTGCGTGTCTCTGCTTTCCCAAAGTCACTCTACTGTTTCTGTCCTGTGTTGTGAAAGCTGGAGAGGCAGTGATCCCTCCAGAGAGCAGAGCGCAATGATAGTCTCCTTGCTGTGCAGCCCTGTGCTTATATTGTGGCTCCGCCTTTTAGCCTGAGGTGGTGAGTCACCAGCTGCTTTTTTTCTGCAAGATCCAGCACCAGCCTATAACATTTACATGACAACTACTCCATTAGTTTGTTCAAACTGAAACTGAGACGGGTTAAACTTCAGACTCAGACGACTTTTATGACTTTTATTGAGGGGAGTTAGTCAGGAGAGCGGGCGCCGTGTGAAAACCCTGATAAGCCATTGAGTGGCTGATCACTTTTGACTGACAGCCAAACATATGACAGATGTTATGGAAACATTTCGCCTCCTCACAGATATTTCCTGGCGCAATGTGAGAGTTTTCTATTCTGAGGTCTCAAAGAATCCCTGAAGCTACTGTCAGACCTTCAGTTTCTCATGAATGACAGCTTCCAAGGTTTCCTCCTGGAGCTCCCAGGCTTACTGTTTAAACTGCACGTGTTTTCCTGATACCAGAAACAGACGATTCCTCCTCAGAGTACGCAGACGTGGACCCCTGGGATTGAATGATATATCCTTAAGTGCTGCTGTCAGTGTTTTATACTATGTAAGGACAAGTAAATGGGGTTGCTAGGAATGTTACATCCTAAGGGAGGAGGAGAGAGGGGGGGTTAACCCGAGGACTCAAACTCAACTCTGCATGCCTCAAACCGTGCATGCTTCAAACTCCTTCTGTATCTCAGCTGCAAGTCCAGACAACTCTGCAGGTTCAGGAGCTCTGCAGGGACACGTCAGGGAGGACGTGAACTCTCTTTAGGTCTGACTTTATGATTGAAAACACTCTGAGCGTTAGAGATGAAGACGCCTCACGCCTCACACAGTAACCTACTTTATGAATCTTTGTTTGAACTGTCAGCGCTTCAGTGCCAGAGAGATTTAATACACAAGTTAGTTCTTATCAGGAAGAGAGTTTCCATATCAACAGATATCAGCCTTTAGGGAAACATTTGGCATTTACTGATTGCAGCAGCTGACGTATTCGTCTGTCACATCGCATCAGTTTAAGAATGGAGGAGAGGAAGTCCTGTGTTTCAGTTTACTGTAAGAGTTATGCTTTAAGGAAACAAAGAGAAACCCGATTTCACATAAAAAAAACAGCTGAATTTATGTTTGAGTTATGTTTTATTTGACTAGTTTTCATAGGATTTGTGTTTTTGAGTGAATTGTAGCAGAAAAGTATTAATATTTAATTATTTTTTAAATTTTTCTTTGACAGTGTAAGTGCCTAAAGTTGCTTCTCAAATAGAGACTTTTGAAGCTTTTTTTTTAATGTATTTTTTAATTTATTTAAAATATTCTCTTTCAAAGATAGTGCAATGAACGTCTGAAATACTTCACAGTTTTTATAATAAAAAATGAGACCCTGGTCTAGATAGAGGGAACATACAATAGGAAACAACAATTCATTATTTTATTTTAGGGCTTTAAAATATATTTTTTTTCTTTTTTCTTTTAATGAGTTAATCAAGATTAATCACATACAATTTAAAATCCATTATTTACATTATATATTAACATTAAAATACATATAATAACATTAAACTGTAAATATTTGTCTCGAAGTGGTTTAATATTATTAATTAACATTTCTGACATTTGTTATTTTATTATTTTTCATAGGATTTGTGTTTTTGAGTGAATTGTAGCAGAAAAGTATTAATATTTAATTATTATTTTAATTTTTCTTTGACAGTGTAAGTGCCTAAAGTTGCTTCTGAAATAGAGTAGATGTATTTTTAATTTATTTAAAATATGCACATTCAAAAATGGTGCAATGAACGTCTGAATTACTTCACTGTTTTTATAATAAAAAATGAGACCCTGGTCCAGATAGAGGGAACATACAATAGGAAACAACAATTCATTATTTATTTTAGGGCTTTAAAATATTTTTTTTTCTTTTTTCTTTTAATGAGTTAATCAAGATTAATCACATACAATTTAAACTCCCATTATTTACATTATATATTAACATTAAAATACATATAATAACATTAAACTGTAAATATTTGTCTCTAAGTGGTTTAATATTATTAATTAAGATTTCTGACATTTGTTATTTTATTATTTTTCATAGGATTTGTATTTTTGATTGAATTATAGCAAAAAATTATTAACATTTAATTATTATTATTTATTTTGTTTGGCAGTGTAAGTGCCTAAAGTTGCTTCTCACAAGGAGGCTTTTGAAGCTTTTTTTTAATGTATTTTTTATTTATTAAAAATATGCTCATTCAAAGGAAGTGTAATAAATGTCTGAATTACTTCACTGTTTTTATAATAAAAAACAGTGACCCTGGCCTAGATAGAGGGAAAAAAATAAGAAACAACCATTCATTTTTTTAATTTTAGGGCTTTAAAAATGTATTTTAATAAAACATTTTATGAGTTAATCTCTATTATCCACATACAATTTAAACTCCATTATTTACATTATATATTAACATTAAAATACATATAATAACATTAAACTGTAAATATTTGTCTCTAAGTGGTTTAATATTATTAATTAACATTTCTGACATTTGTTATTTTGTTATTTTTCATAGGATTTGTATTTTTGATTAAATTGTAGCAAAGATTATTAATATTTAATTATTATTTTTTATTTTTTTGGCAGTGTAAGTGCCTAAAATTGCTTCTCACAAAGAGGCTTTTGAAGCTTTTTTTAAATGGATTTTTTTATTTATTAAAAATATGCTCATTCAAAGGAAGTGTAATAAACATCTGAAATACTTCACTATTTGTATAATAAAAAACTGAGACCCTGGCCCAGATAGAGGGAAAAAAATAAGAAACAACCATTCATTTTTTTTATTTTAGGGCTTTAAAAATGTATTTTAATAAAAAAATTTATGAGTTAATCTCGATTATCCACATACAATTTAAACTCCATTATTTACATTATATATTAACATTAAAATACATATAATAACATTAAACTGTAAATATTTGTCTCTAAGTGGTTTAATATTATTAATTAACATTTCTGACATTTGTTATTTTATTATTTTTCATAGGATTTGTATTTTTGATTAAATTGTAGCAAAAAATTTTCACATTTAATTATTATTTTTTATTTTGTTTGGCAGTGTAAGTGCCTAAAATTGCTTCTCAAAGAGAGGCTTTTGAAGCTTTTTTTTTTAATGAATTTTTTATTTATTAAAAATATGCTCATTCAAAGGAAGTGTAATAAACGTCTGAATTACTTCACTGTTTTTATAATAAAGAACAGAGACCCTGGCCTAGATAGAGGGAAAAATATAAGAAACAACAATTCATTTTTTTAATTTTAGGGCTTTAAAAATGTATTTTAATTAATTTTTCTATGAGTTAATCTTGATTATCCACACACAATTTAAACTCCATTATTTACATTATATATTAACATTAAAATACATAACATAACAACATTGAATTGTAAATATGTGTCTCTAAGTGGTTTAATATTAGTAATTTATGTTTCAAATATTTTTTATTTTATTCCTTTTCATTAGATTTTCAGTTTTTTGTTAAATTGTTGCATAACAGTATTAATAATTCAATGTTTTTATTTTTTTGTTTGAAAGTGTTAGTGCTTAAAATTGCTGCTTGTGAAGGTTTTTGAAGCAGAATTTAATATAATTTTTTATATTTACAACAAACTATTTTTATAATAAAGAACTGGGATCCTGGCTCAGATAGAGGAAACAATAGATAAATAAAATAAGAAACAACAACTTTTTAAAAAATGTTACGGCTGTAAACAATGAATTTTTCTAATTTGAATTAATCATAAAATTATAGAGTTAATGAAGATTAATCACATTAATTTAAAACTCCATTTTACATTAAAATACATGACAGAACAACAGGAAACTGTTAACATTCGACAGGCATAAATATATCAAGCAGGACATCCACAGCCGGGTGTGTCTGCCTCTAAGTCCTCTAATATCTCCTTAAAATCATCCACTGACAACAGCTCAATAAGTTTCAGGTTGTTTTGTAGTTTGTTAAAATTTTAAAGATTGATATCAAAGTCTGTGAAGTTCTTAATTTTAACATCAGAGTTAGCATCAGACATTTTTTCTCAATCAGTGCATCCCACTGTCTGACTCCTCCACCGCCACGACCACTTTCTCTGTCTGTACCCTTCTTCTCTGACCTTTGACCTCTCCTCCCTCCTCTTCACTCCATCCTCACACAATGCTTTAATTATACGCAGGGGGTCGAGGTGTAATTGAAGCCCCACAGTCAGGTATGCTGCTCGTGCGTAGCAAGAATTGAGCTACCTGGAGGATCGGTTTTCAGAAAAGCAGAGACAGCAGGAGAGTTAACATATACAGAGACTGGGAACCCTGCAGCACTCCGACACATGCAGCTCTGCATTACGTGTAGAAACCCTTCAGCCTGTCAGACAGATTAACAATCAGACGTCTGTCCTCAGATTCTGAAGCCAACCTGTGACTCCACTCACACTGACTGTAAAGTTACACCTGCTGCTATAACTCACTGAGCTGCACAGGTTTCTCACTTTCATCCATATCATCTCACAGGAGGCTGAGATGTTTGGCACTTGTCATGATACATACCTTTGGCCTCCAGAGCACACACACACACACTGACGCTTTCCTTAACTTCCCATGCTGTACTATGACTGCTCTGGGATTTATCTACTCTGCCCTCTTGTCCCCCTCGTTTGCGTTGAGAGCCAAGAGAGACTCTGTAAAAACCGTCAGTCAGTCAGTCAGGTACTTGCAGAGCCGGGATTAAGCTCTGGGATATTTTTGGGGGGTTGTAAACTAACTTTAAACAAACATTTCAGATGATAACACGGCAGAGAAATGTGTACCACTACTTTGAAACCTCAGGCATTTTTTTATTTTGCATATTTCTAATAAATGTTTATCATTTTTAAAGTGTTTTTTCTTCTTGCTGCCAGTGCTGATCAGATATATTTGATAGGGGAAGCCTTCAAACCAACGTCTGAAAGTGCATGAAAACTCTGAGGTATTTCACATAGTTGACGTATGTTATGTGGTATTCTTCTTTTAGATTAGACAACAAAAAAGGTATTAAAAGTGCTTCTTGTCTTATACACTGAATTTAATTTGTTGACATTTCAAAAATATAAAAGTAGGATGGGATAAATATGAAAAAAAGTGGAGTTCTGTGGAATCAGTTTTCTTCACTGATCATTTTAGATAACATTGTATTAAAACTTCCAAGAGGAACTTTATGTTTGTGTTGACTTTGGCGCCCCCTGTGGACAAACTGGTATCTTTTAGCTCTTCGCCAATATTTTCTTGTACTTGTGTAAGTTGTGGCTCTCGTGAATATTTTTTCAACAACAAACAACAAATAGAAAGAATATATCTTGTCGATTCTGATCAAAACAAGCGGCATCTTCCAGTGTTTAAATATGAAGCCCATGGGGCGCTGGTGGCCTAGCAGTCTAAGCGCCCCACATATAGAGGCTGTAGTCTTCGTCGCAGAGGTCGCCGGCTCGACTCCTGGCATGTCTTCCCCCACTCTCTACTCCCCACATTAAAGGCCAAAATGCCAAAAAAAAAATTAAAAATATGAAGCCCATGAGGAAGTGATAAAAACTGCAGTTCATTGAGCGTCCACTAGAGGCTGGCTGCAGAAACACAGGAAACCACATACACACCCATTCAAAGAAGACGATCTTTACAGCAGAAATAAACATGTTTACAGCCTGGTTCAAAAAACAGATTAGGTCTGAGGAGCTAATTTCTCTATCAGCACAAATGGTACGGGGTGAATTTTTATGACACCACAGTTCAGAAAATATAAAGATTACGAGTTATGCCCATATAAGGACATGGCTCACTTGATTGACAGGTGGGCACACTGTAGCTGTTAGTGAAAAGGCTTATGGCCCTCTTTACCTCACACTAGCTCTGACAAAGTTAGGTTGAGTTCAGCATTTCCAATATGGCTCCCACCGATGATCGGCTTCAAAACAGCTCTTAAGAAAAAGATTGATGACGTCACGGATACTACGTCCATTTATTATACAGACTATGGATCTAAATTTGCTCCTCACAGGAGCTTCAAACAAAAATGTAACTCCTTATTTAACAAAAATAAAACCAAAAGAGCTTTCACAAAGATTTCAAAATGGTGATTCAACAGAATAACATTGAATGATAATGACAACAAGAACATTTTAATAAGCTGAAAGGAGACTAAATATACTTTGGTATTGTCTGTCTTTATTTTTCATGTCATTAAAACGTCGCTCCACTTTTCATTCCTCTCTGGTTTGAGGGATAGACAGTGACTCTGGAGGGCATGCCATTAAATACCCACACACACACAGACCTCCTCAGGCTTTATTTCACACAGCCTCAGAGGACAGAGAGCACGAGGGCATTTCCAGGATGGACAGAAATAATTCGAAGGCCTCAGACCAGCAGCCGGCTTCCCTCAGCCCACAGCAGCAGCAGCATCTCCGTGGGACATTAACCTCTGTCATCCAGAACCTCTCCTCTGCCCCGTCTATGATCGTTAAAGATGAAGGAACGCAGCTTAAAACCCTCCAGTCTCTGACCTCTCAGACCGAGCATGTCCACAACTTTGGACCTTTACAAGACTTTTGCTCTGGTTTACATAATCCTCAGACACCCCAGAGAAAGACCCGGAGAGAGGGATCCAGGCTGGGCTGAGGTTTCTGCCTTGATGTGGAGCCAAGAACAAACTTCAACACTCCTCCCTGGGCCAAAAGTTGAAACGTTGCCTTTTCGAGTAAAAGATGACTGATACTCCTGCAGAACCAGGAAGAGACACAAAGTGAGCCAAGTCTAAGACGGAATGTAGAGGAGTAGAGAGAGAACACCGATATGGATCTTTAAAGAGAGACAAATGCAGAGATAATCAATCTCTCTTTAAGCTAACCGCCTCTGTCCAAAAGTCTGTCAGAGAGAAAAGGGCAACGCACCATGAAGTGGAAATCCTGAAGAAGACTGCTGGGAAACTGTGGACTGTGACCGGGTGACAGGTCGGTTTGAATTAAGAGATTTAAAGTAGGAACAAATAATCAGGAGTCTGAAGGAACTTCATGCAAACACAAAGATAAATCTCCCTCCTTTGAAACTCTTGAGGTTTAAGCAAGATGTCACAGAGCTATGATATGATATTCCCTTCAAGTCACAACTTTAGTCACATTTGAGGTCAGGGATGCATCCAGAAGGGTGGCCATGGACCCCCCCTTTAAATCGGATTGGCCTCCCATGGTGCCTCCAAAGAATCCCAAACTATGATTGCTTTGTTTTCCCTGAAATACATCCGAAAAAGTGAGATAGTCGTCTCTCCAATTTCGGCCATGTCTGCTTGAAGAACCACCAAGAGCTTCCCAACTTGGGACATTTCTTCTGAAGCTTTCCCCAAAGACTGTTGCACCGCTGGCAGAACACTAGCTTCACTGCTCTCTCCTTTGCCGGTGATCTGAGTGTCAGGTAGCCCGGCACTAGTCGCACCTGTTGTGCTTTGCATTGATGCTCTAGTGTCCATGCTGCACGTATTATACAGCAAAACTCAGCAAAGTCTTTAACTATCAGTCCCCCTGAAACTCGTAGCACAACAACGCAAGTTTAACCAGCACATTTTGGGGTCATTTGGATGGTATGTCGGAATGTGTCCTGCTAGGCAGCCATCTTGCTTGGCAAACCCATGTGACCCCAGACCCCCCTTTAAATCTGATTGGCCTACCTTGGTGCCTCCTCAAATCCCAAACTATGATTGGCTTTATTTCCCCTGAAATACATCTGGAAAAGTGAGATTGTCTTGTATTAAGGGATTACTAATTCAATGCTAAAAAAGTTGCTCAAAAGAAGGACAAGCTAACCAAAAGTTGAGATGCTGTTATAAGCAACGGTCATCAGTGCAGCAAAGACTTTAAACAACAACGTCCAAGAGATATGATGTTACAGAGAAGAGGATCGTCTTATAATGAACGTATGAGTATTCTCTGCCGAAATGACTGCAGATTATTTAAATTTCTGTATTATCAAAGTAAGGGATAATGTATGGTTAGCAGGGGGTTATGGGACAGGATTAGTCAAGATCCCTGACGTGAAGCGGAGGGGTCTTATAATGATTTATGTATACAGTTTTAAGTCCAAGTGGTACGATGTAAGTGATGGATTCTTCTCTACCTGTTGCGGTGGATTGAACATGAACCTGTCCTCATTCAGCTCTCCTTCTTCTCTGAGCTCTGCGGTTCACACACCTTTAAAAATAAACAAATGTCACAACTTTGAACCCTGCTGCTATCATCACCACCGCTCATGGTTTAAGTTTCTTTGGAGACATCGCTAACCTAAAGTTTCTCTCACCTGCTCCTTCATCATACTGATGGACAGGATCCAATATGGAAACGTCCGTAGCCTGCTGATTAATCCTTACGCTCTATGGCAGGGGTGTCCAAAGTACGGCCCGGCGGCCAATTGCGGTCCATTTAATTATGGCCCCAAGTTTCCATCTTAAAATGTGTTATTATAGCAAATAAATTAATCACCTTCTGAATCATTTGTACATTTGCAGTTTCTTTCAAGCGCACAAACAAAACTAAAGTCAATCCAGAAACGTCTCAAAAAGCTTCATATGGACTACTTTTATAAATTCAAAGCTCTGGATATTCTGTAGGAATATAATTAGGAGGAAACACAAGAACTCTTGAAGTTGACAGTTTTTTTTTCAAATTAATGTTTTTATCATGAAAATGTTCTTGATGAACACTAAAAGTTCAGCAGACACAAGACAAGATCAAAATTAGGAAATTGTGCAGAAAAGGCAAAATTTTGTGCATAAAAAATAGTTCAGAATGCAGGACAAGAATTATTTAGTTCTTAAAATGTTGTCTGCTGGTCAGAAAAGTCTTAAAAACAACATGAAATAGAAGTGTGATGCAATCCAGTTCGTGATCCTGCCATAGAAAAATAACAAGACAATATTTTTCCCCACATTGCCCGACCTGAATGAAAAACATTCTACAGAAGAAGATAAAGTTTGCTAATGTTTAAGTGGCTTGTGGAGAACTGAGTACTTCCTAGTTACTGATTTATTGAGTAAAAAATGTAAAATAATTGTTATTAAATAGAGATTTCATATATAACTTGCATGATTCCTAAGTCACCTAAGTCTCAGTAGGAGCCACTGGCCCTGAAGTATTCTGACAACATCAAATGTGGCCCTCTTTGAAAAAAGTTTGGACACCCCTGCTCTATGGTGTCAACAAGCAGAAGCTAAATGTGTCTGAACTCTTCTCTGCAGATTGATTTGACATGACATGTGATCAGTTTGACTCTGGTGTTGCTCATGTTAGTGAAAGTTAATAACAGTTGTCAATGGGGTTTGGACCAATCAGAATCAAGCATCTTACACAGCTGAAGGATCAGTAAGTAGCCGGGTAATAAAGTACTCCTCCCTCTTCCTCTTCCCTCCTGCATGCTCCACCCGTGCCTCAAGTTGTTGGAACACATCCATCACTGACAATCCCCCACTGTGAGACACATGTGTTGAAGGCAGTCCCAGGAAATTTGAAGGCCTAAATTCCTGAAATTGCCTGGAAACTGTCAGGAGTTCATGTGTGTGTGTGTGTGTGTGTGTGTGTGTGTGTGTGTGTGTGTGTGTGTGTGTGTGTGTGTGTGTGTGTGTGTGGAGCTAATGAGGCTATCAGTGAAGAAAAATGGCTGGGAACTTAGAGTCCACCTACACGGATCGATGGAAATAATCCTTGCAGCACAAATACACACATGTCCAGACAGCCCAACTCCCCAGAGCTGTGAATGAGGCAAACTTGTTCTGCATGTTTTCAACATCTCCCCCACTTTGAAGGGACAGCAAAGATCCCCCTCGGGCCTGGGCAAATCAGGAAGTTATTGTTAGTTTTAAAGACCATGAACCACCACATGGAGAGAAACTGTATCCTCAAGTCTTGATAAAACAAAAACACATCTTCATCCCTGCCCCTGCACAGTGTCAAATCCAGGAAGCAGCACATGCTCAAACTGGGTCAAAGGTCAGAAACAAGTTCCAACAACAGCAGCTTCTCGTGTTTGTGCGCCAAACAACACAATTCAGGACTCAACACCTCTCAGACGCTCCACATTTCCCACGCATTCCTCATAAAAGAAGCAGAAGAAGAAGAAGATGTGACTGCGAGGACCAACATCCTACTCGTGTCACATTTTTCCCAAGCCCCCCATCCGCTCCTCCATGCCTCGGCTGACAGGACTCCAAATTTAACCTATCTGTGGATGGTTATGCCAGTAAGTGAGGAGGGGGAGGACATGTTCTCAAGGATCCAGACACCAAAACAAGGACTAGAGTTGTGGATCTGGTCGAGGGCCCCCGCAATCATTTTCAAAAGAGGCGATACAACTCAGAATGGTAATCCTAATATATAACAAACTCAAACTGGTGGATGCCAAAGCAGTGTTGACCATAAAAGTAGCCAGAAATTCCTTGGTGCATGCCTTTCTGACGGCCAAATCCCAACGGATCTTTGTCCACTCTGTCTCCGATCCATCACGCCACAGGATCTGATAGGTTTCTATTCTAGTCAAGGTGTTAACTTCCACTTGATCCGCTCCGTTGTGTTTTGACTGCTTCTCTGATCCGGCAGGTCTGAGCCCTCCGGATCAGATACACAAGACTTCTATTTTTGCTGGATGCTGGAGCACGACGCATCAATCTCAACAGAGCAGATGGAGCGGGACAGGAAGTCAGGTTTCACCAAAACAAAATGAAAACATCCGGTTAATTTTTCAGAATAAAACACTCTGTGTTATCACCAGGGCCTGTATGCACGACCGGCCATTAGCGATGAAAACTGGCCGTTTGTACCAATGGTGGAAAAAAAATTGATTCAGTATGCATGAGCCAGGTTCACCCCCCAACAAAGCATTGAATTTAATGGAGGTAGACCCCTCCATTACAGGTGCTAACGACAGGATTACTGCACCTGTTAGGCTGTTCCTACGCAATTCCACCCTGTAGCGCACGCCAAATCATAAGATAAGATAAGTTCGTCCTTTATTCGTCCTACAACGGGGAAATTCATGGAGTTACAGCAGCAAACAAGAAGGTGTACAGAACAAGAATTCAACAAGAATATATATAGGAAAGAAATGTTCATCAGAGACGACAGCTTAGCCTTAATTCTCCTGTCAGCCACCACATCCACAGGGTCCAGGACTGAGCTGGCCTTCTTCACCAGTTAGTTCAGTCTTGCTCTCCT
Source organism: Notolabrus celidotus (assembly GCF_009762535.1). Lineage (NCBI taxonomy): Eukaryota > Metazoa > Chordata > Actinopteri > Labriformes > Labridae > Notolabrus > Notolabrus celidotus. The sequence continues at coordinate 3,205,151 of NC_048284.1, forward strand.
GTATCCTGTCCGCCCACAGCAGGTGAAATCCTTCTAATGTGGCGTTCGTGTCCGGTGTTAGCTCTGTTAGCATGATGCTACTCTGGTGCTGGGTTAGCTCGTCCACCTTATCGTAGATAGATCTTACATTCATCCTAACGGTGGGTGGAAGGACGGGTCGATGTCGTCTTTTCTTAGCTTGCACCTCAGTACCAGCACGTCGTCCTTGCCTCCTTCTCCTCAGCTCGCAGGGAACATCAGGCCTAGCATCGTTTAGCATCGACATGCTAAGGGCTGCTAACAGCTGATCTCGTATGTAAACAATGTTACCATGGTTACACAGGATCTCTGGACACACACAGGAACAAAAATAGTAAAAACACCCCTGCAAACGTTGCCAGTTTGGTGTCGATGGCCAACAAATGAGTCATTAAAAGTCCTGAAAGAAATAACCATGTAAATAAAAGTACTTCTGTAGATTATTTGACATGAAAGTAGTAGAACATAATTCTTAGGTAACCTACCAACAACACCCAGAAGTGAATCCTTCCCAAACAACTCCATGAACAAGTCCTCATCCTTCAATGGGGGGACAGGTGGTCCTCCACCTCTACCACGTTGGTGGCGGTGCTTGTTGCGCAAAGCCGCTTTCATGTTGCTTTTTTTAATTCTTAAAGGTGACATATCATGCAAAATCGACTTTTTAATGGTTCTCTACCTGAAACATGTGTCCCTGTCTACAAACCCCCCGAGAATGAAAAGAATCCATTCTGCCCCGTTCTGATTTCTTTACCTTTCTGTAAATGTGTGCTGAAACGAGCCGTTTCAGTTTTCAGTGTTTTTCATACGTCACAACGACATCCTGTCTGTAACAGGAAGTCAGAGCTCGGAGCTTGTTCAGCCCATAGACTGTATAAAATACAACTCAACCCCTCCTCCGTTTTTCATTCCCTGCACACATGGGAGCTTAGGAGGGAGGCATGCTGGTTGTAGGCTGTCTTAATAAACACAAAGGTCGGTTTTACTCCCCACGTCTGCAGATTTGAAGATCTAGTGGATGATTTTTATTGGAAAAGTGCTAGCGCTAGTTAGCATAGCCACATAGCTACATGTTCGTAGCTGTGTACCAAGACACACGTCGACATACTGACTAAATACTGACACTGAATCTGTGACCAATGGTTCAGAAAGGTCCTGCTGCAGGCGCCTCTCTGTCAGGATCAGATTCTGGATCAGATTCAGAGGGTTGAAGTAACGCGTGTCTGTGAGCAGCCGTGTATATTCAGCCAACATGTAAACATTAGATCAACGTGCTGGAGAGCCGAGGGGATATCTACTTGCTGAGGGGGCGTGGTCAGAGAGCTCATTCTCATTTAAAGGCACAGACACAGAAAACAGCCTGTTCTGAGCAGGGCTGAAGAAGAGGGGTTTACAGGCAGACCAGAATCTGATTTCAAAGTGTTTTTTTGAGCAATAAACTTTAAAGGCATGTTTTGGGGACCTCTTAGACCAATATATTGATGAAAAAGAGAATAATATGTCACCTTTAAGTCTTCTACTGTTCGCTCAGAAACACCACACGCATTTACCCGGTTCAAGATCTGAAGCCAGACTTTCCCTTTCTCCTTGTTTGTTCTCTTTGAGGGTTGACTTGCTGATAACAGCAGTTTGTTCATTCTATAGTCTTCTAATTAAATGTCCATTTCTTCTTCCACTGATGAATAGTTTTTTCTTGATCTTCTCTCAGTCACACCGGTACAGCTCACCATGTTTATTGTTGTTTATGTGTAGTAGGCATGCGCAATTTGAATGTGTTGGATCAGGGTTTTCCAAGAGGTTCCCTGGACATATGACGCTTTCATGGTGCAATTTGTTAATCGGCCAATTATTTGCAGTCGTGCATGCAGCTTACACTACAGCCAAATGGGCCATTCCATTACGGTATGTTGAGACTAATGGTCCCGTTTGTGTAATAGCTGGACGTACATACGGGCTCAGATTGTATTTCACTTAACTACAACAACAAACCGTCATGATGAGTGGAACCAGGCCTGGAGTCAACAGGTAAGAGATTTTCAGAGGACCAGAAAGACAACATGAATGAGGAGAGGAGGAGGAGAATCCTTGATTCAGTGATTACTGCTGGAAAACCTCGGTCACATGACTCCAGCTGACCGTCAGTCCTGCTTTGTGCTAAGCTCTGAAAATGCAACCGGTGGGTGTTGACAGACTGGATGCGGATCTGGTGGAAATCCTGGGTGACTGAGAAAGCCGGTTTCTTGGTTACCACAAAGAAGAGCCAGCACTGCCTACATGTGCCAAGAGCTGCAGCCTGGCTTCCGTTTATTCCTTGGACTGCCTGCGCTGGATTAAATAAATATGTCTGACAGCTGTGGTGAAGGACGTCACGTTTGAAAAGCTTTTTGGTGGTGTTGACAGATGTTGCATTGCGTCTATTATAAAACTCTTCAAGGCTTTCTTTCATTGAGTTAGACTTTCACTTTCACCACCCAGAGGAATGTGCACACGTGTTTGGCTTTTTAACAACAGAACCAACCGGGCCCTTCTCTCTCTGACACCACCTGTGATTAACCAGAGTCTCTTATCGCAGGCTGGGATTTCTTCAGAGCCCAGGAGGATGTGTGGAGGTCTAGTTTCATGTCAGACCTCTTGAATTATTGCATTTCGAGTTGCAATATCCTTAAAGATTATTGTTTTTACCAAACATGCCAAAACAAAAGCTCTCCAATGGGGCCATAAATCCTGATTTGGCAGATATCATATCAGTTATCGTTGTATTGCTTAACAAACTTCTCAGGGTTTCTCATGACATCATTTATCTGTTTCACAACACCGCCTCTCCTGCAGAGCTGTTTACACACATTGGATTGTTCCTGGTTGACACTGGAGGTGAAGTGCTTCCTCGTGAACTCCCTGTGCTGCAGATATCTGGGTCAGGTAGTATTCCTTTGATAATGTGTGTCACTACGAGCCAATAATGACCTCCCCCTCCTGCAGCAGTGTATGTTGCAGAACAGGTCCCACCAGCTTTACATTGTCTTTACATGGAGCTGATAAAAAGGGCTTAAATACCTGCACTTCAAGTCGCACTCTCCTTTCCAAAGATGCATGAAGTGTGAGAACACCTGAAACTTGATTTCTTTAATACCTGTCTTTGTATTCGGTGTTGTTGGAGGTTTCATGAATGTGGAACTGGCTCCTGCAGGGAATTCGTGCCAGCATCCGACTAATCTGAACATGACCTGGATAAGTAAAAAGGTGTCTCGGTTAACTCCAAATACCAGATTTTGAATCCTCTGCAAACTGAATGTGATGATTCAGTCTCTGCTGAATGTGTCTCTGCACATATTTGCTGTTAATTACTTTGTGGTTTCTCCGCTGGAACAGACCTGGACTAGTCCCTGCCTGTTTTTTCTCTCTCGTGTATTTCATCTGCCGCCGTCACACTGGAAATGATTATCAGAGCTTCTTTGAGACGCTGTGACAGGAGGCGTGGTGAACACAGCTCTGGTTTGACATAGTAACTTGACATACCAACACAGTGCTGTGCAAACAGGGATCGTATAAAGACAAAGTGAAGTAAAAACATAGAGGGATGTTTAACAAGAACCTTTAGTAGGCTGAACAACCTTTGGGCTTAGATTCAGAACAGTTTCCAGTGAAATTATCTTCAAATAAATGATGTTTTTTGTTGTATCCTGTACCTTAATGAGTGTGTTTACTTACTAGTGTTTACTCCTGACTGATGATGTGATTTTAGTTGTACCCGTCTACCTCATGCATGAGCAATCATTTCTTACTTCTAGTTTATTTTCTTCAGATGTTGTTTGATTCAAAAAAAGTTTTTAAACTGTCAATAATGTGTTTTCTGACGTATTACCAGGATGTGTTAAATACTTGATGCTGATTGGACAAAAAAGACACAACAAAAGCAACACCAGGGACAACCTGATCACCTGTAGAAAGGAGTCCAGCACATTTTCCCTCTGCTTGTTCACACTGTGGTAAAAACGTTAGAATTGAATGGTTCTGATTGGTACTATTTACATTTGTATATGTGTTATTATTTTTCAACATGTTTCAGATTAATATTTTTCACCTGTCGTAGAAGAAACAGTTTGATGTCAACCTCAAAGATGAGCTGTAGAGGGACAAAGATTTTCCAGCTTCTGATGCTTGAAAATGAAACTGGTTTGCAAAGTATAGCTCTGGAAACTCCCGTGGTGCATCACCTGGATGGTTTGTGAGCCGCCACATTTTTCACTTTTTGTTTTGATTCAACGGAGCTTGAAGTTATTTCCTGTTTGTGATGAAGACTCGTGTCACCAGGTGTGATGAAGAGCTGTTAAACACATCATGGAGTAAATCTGTGCAAACATTTACAAACACACTCCCACGTCACCAGAGTCAACACATGACTCACACACAGCGACTAGTTTGTGAACTGGAGTCGTGTGTGTGTGCGTGTGTGTGTGTGTGTGTGTGTGTGTTTTCATGCAGCAGATGGAGGTCGTTCAGCAGGAGCAGATTTGTGTAGTTGGATGACCGCTGGAAACTCACAGCTGAAGGAGAAGAAACTCAAAGATGAGACACAGTGCCGTGCAGTGGTTGGCTTGAGTACTGCACTGACACAGAGCACACCTTGAGGGACGGACAGGTAAAATAAACCACCTGTTTCAGTCTCAGTTAATACTCTGCACCTCTAATATTCCCATTTGAAATCAGCCTTTTTTACCTCATGCCCCTGGTACCCCATTTTATGACTATAACTTATTTTTGAGTTCCTGTTCTCTTATATACTTCCTGTGCAGGAATTTCAGCTTAAAATGTTCTGTTTTAAAGTGATATTTTGGGGATTTTCCACCTTTATTCAGACATGAGTGGACAGTGAATAGAGGAGGAAACTGAGAGAGTGGAGGGATGACGTACAGGAAAGGTGCCGCATGCTGGAATCGAACCTGAGTCGCACGCTTTTAATCCACGCCCTCATTTTGGGAGTGATTGGTGCGTAATTATATTCCTTGGTACTTGTTCAAGGAAGTAAAAATCGAATAAAATACAGCTCCATTGTTTAAATTCCAAGGAGGTAATAAAATGAAATAAGACAAATGATGCGCGAAAAGTCCATGATGTCATTCAGGAAGGTCACGTCTTCTTCAAATGTCAGAGACATGTTTGAGTTTGTTATTGACGAGTTTTCCAGTGGCGGTTCTAGACCAGTTTTACTGGGGGGGCCAGGATGGGGCCAAGGGTGTTGTCAGAGGGTCACATTCAACCCTGACTAAAGAGACTGAGAAGGGCGAGGACCGGCTGAGAACAAACTGGTAAAACATCAGTGCATCCCTTTATACTAGACATATATACTACTGTGTACTAGATCAACATGCAGACTGACAGCAGCTGTTTGGCTGTTTACACTCAACACGAGTCCCTTAGCGCTCTAAGGGACTGGAACCAAGTGCCACACGCATGTGTTCCGCCTGTAACATCGGCGCAATACCGAAGCTTTTTTTATTGTATAATATTTGTTTGGTGTGGAGGGGGGGGCGGCACAGGGGAGTCCAGGTTCAGTTTTACAGGGGCACTGGCCCCTGTTGGCCCCTCCCCAGAACCGCCACTGGAGTTGTCCTGAGTGGATCCAAAGTTGATGGAGTTCATCACAGACGTTGGTGCAGGTTAAGTGTCTGAGGCCTCTTTTGGAGTTCATCTAACTCAGTGGGCTTGGAGGTGCTGAGACACTCGGTCATCTGCCTCTGTCTTTAGAGAGTGTCTGTTGTGATTGCTTTCCCTCTTTTTCTTTTCTTCCTGCCCGTCTTGTTTTTTAAACGGTGACGTACAGGTTGACAGCTTCTGATGCTCACGTCAAATGGAAAGTCCTCAGACTTCCAACAGGAGCGAACACTGACACCAACAGTAATGTTTGGGACAGAGTCTCTGAAAATTAGCTTTATTATGGTAGTCTAACCCAGGGGTTCTCAAACTTTTTGGAGCCAGGGACCCCTTACAGGTGAGAAAATTTTCAAGGACCCCCTCGTAAATGTAACACAGATTAAGCACATGCTAACTACCATTTGCACTCTTAGATGCCCTTGGAACTATTTGTATTATAAAATGTATCAATGTAAATACTCCAGACCTGTTCCATAGTGATAAACAGATAACACTTCAATTTGAATCAAGTAAATCCCACTTGTATCCTTTAAAACAGAGGGTCATTTCATTCCTTGTGGACTCAACATGACAGCATTTAGACTTTTCAAGTAATTGATCTTAAACGCTTTCAGAAAATGAACAGTAGCAAGACTCACATATCCCTTAGAGCCACTAAATGGTATCATAACAATGGTGTCTGCTGTTTTTAATGACACATCACAATTTTATAATTTATTAGAAATGTATTTTAATTATTTCACGGACCCCCACGCTATGGTACACGAACCCCCAGTGGTTCCAGGGTCCCACTTTGAGAACCACAGGTCTAACCAGCCCGTTATTCAACAAAGAGACGCTCTAAAGGCTGATTTATACTTCTGCGTCGAATCGACGGCGTAGCCTACACCGTAGGTCCGCGTAGCTCCCGTACCTACGCAGAGGCCTACGCACGTAGCTGACGTGCACCTCCTCCAAAATGTAACTCCCCGTAGAGCCGACGCGGACCGCAAGCTGTGATTGGTCCGCTCGATGGCTTTGTCTTTCCCGCATTCACAGCACTTCCGGGATCCCGGACATCGGCCGCACATCGGCCGTGTATTTCATCTCCTCCTCTCTATTCTTCATGTAATCATGTCTGTATGATAAACAGCAACATGTATCAGCTGTAGATTAACATAACACGCTCTGAAACTCTGTGGAAAAGTAAACAGAGATCGTAGCGGGACCGGAAGCAGGCGACCGGGTATCAGAGAGACCGCACTGCCCTCAGGCGTTTCGGCGGAGAACTGCTGCGCGACACGGACACATCAACGCACAAGTATGTGGTGCTCATGTCCGTGTCAGCCCCTGCTGCGTAGGGGAGACGCAGAAGTATAAATCAGCCTTAAGCGTGCCCCATATACAGAGACTATAGTCCTTGTGGCAGAGGTCATAGGTTCAACTCCCGGCCTCAACCATTTGCTGCATATCTTCCTCCGCTCCTTACTCCCCCTGTTTCCTGTCTCTCTTCAGCTGTCCTATCAAATAAAAGCAAAAATATAACTTAGAAAACAAACAAAGAGGCCGAGCTGAACATGTTCTCTCTTTAAAATTCAACTTTTTCAACCCAGAAGCATCTAAAATAAGATGCAGTACTTCACTGCTGAATTCACCAGTTGCATTTGAATACAAAATAATAATACTCTGTAGTTACACTACCAGTCAAAAGTTTGGACACACCTTCTCATTCAAGGGTTTGTATTTATTTTAATTATTGTAAACACTGTAGATTAATACCGAAGACATCAAAACTATGAAAGAACATATATGGAATTATTACATTTTTAAAAAAGTGTTAAACAAAGCAGAATATGTTTTATATTTTAGATTCTGTAAAGTAGCCCCCTTTTTCCTTCAGGACAGCTTTGCACACTCTTGGTATTCTCTCAGTCCGCTTCATGAAGTGGTCTCCTGGAATGGTTTCTAATTAACATGAGCCTTGTCAAGAGTTCATTTGTAGAATGACTTGCCTTCTTAATGTGTTTGAGACCATCAGTTGTGTTGTTCAGAGGTAGGGTTAGCACACAATGGATAGACCTATTTGACTACTGCTGTAATCCAGATTATGGACTTGTACTTATATATATGGAGATAACTGGACAAAAGGAAGACGTGTTGCTGCATCATGAATCATTTTCTTTGGATTCATCGTACCTGCTCTGAACAGGACTCACTCTTTAGTTACAGAGAGAAGGTGGAGGAGGAATTCCTTCCATTAAAAACAGATTTCTGAAACATCAAAGAGAGAACGAGCACATTTTTGAGCCGGTACTAGAACTCATATTTGGCTTCATGCAGGAACATTTTTATGCATCCCCAAACTGAACTCCTTCTTAACGTGTGAGGTTTGCTTTCAGAGTCACTGAAGACTTGAGACTGACTCCGGCTGATGTAGCTCACCTGTTCATGAGGACGTGAACATCTGTGAGATTTGATATTAGCATAAAACATGAGCCAAGGAAGTTCCATAAAAGGCTTCCTGTCCTTTGGAGAAGTTTCAGATCCTGAAAGCGTCACATGTGGAGGTCAGATTGATCCACAACGGCCTCTTTTTGATGCATTCATATGATCTGCAACAAAGGTTGGGATGGTCTGAGTTTGAGCTGCTGATTCATAGATAAAAGAGTGGAGCCATGCTGCCCTCCTCTGGCCTTCACTTCACTCTGATGAGAAAACCTTCAGAGGAGAGCAGCACAAATAAATCCACACATCTCTTTCCTATGAGCTGCACTTCTTCTGAATCTTTATATTTCTCTTATTTCTTCCTTTTTCCACCCCTACACTCTTGATACTTGTCTCCATTGTTGAGATCCAGAGTCCACCTTTGTGTCTGCTCTGTAAATCATGTCAGTATGAGCTTATTCTGCCACACAATACACCGCTAAGTGTTCTTTAAGCACCCCGACAATAATTCATGAGGACGAACAAAAGACGGTGTCAAAGCTCCAGACCGACCTCATTACATGTTCAGACAGAGCAAGGCGATACTCTCCCTGTGCTGATTCTGTCACTGCCAAGACTTGATTTTACTCTGACAGCTCACATGAATAAAATAAACAGGGATAAAAATAGATCAGAGACGGGTGTGAGAGAGCCAAGCAGGTTAAAAGGAGCTTTATTTCAGCTCTAATGTTTTCAAAGATAAGACATGGAGTTAGTGGTGTGATTGTTTGACTTCATGGCCTCACCCGATTCATAGAGGCTGTGGTGGCCAGGGTTCAAATCTGACTAAAGGTGCTTTGTCACATGTCAGTCCTCACTCTTTCCTCCAAGTTTCCATCTCTATCTACCATCGAACACCTTTAAATAAAAGCCTGAAAAAGAATCATCATGCAATTCCACTCCTGTTATTTATTTATTTAATTTATTTATGTATTTATTTTTATTTACATATTTTTCATTTATTTATTACTATTTATTATTATTACTATTTATTATTATTATTATTATTATTATTATTATTATTATTATTATTATTATTATTATTATTATTATTATCATCCTTTCTGTCCTTTATATATCATATGTTCTTACTTTAAAAAGTTCAGAAAAAATCAAAATAGTTTTTTTTAAAGGCTGAAAAGATATTCATCATGTAATTACACTCCTGTTATTTATTTATTTAATTTATCTATTTGTATTTATGTATTTCTAATGTATTATTATTTCTATTATTGTATTTTTGTATCATTATTATATATATCTTTTTTTTTAATCCTTTCTGACCTTTATTTAGCACATGTACTTTTTTTAAATTTCAGGAAAAAAGATAAAGCAAAATAAAGCCAGAAAGACACTATTAATGTATTTTTATTAACATATTTTTAATTTATTTGTGAGTATTGTAATTGTAGTTATTATTATTATTATTATTATTATTATTATTATTATTATTATTATTATTATTATTATTATTATCCTTTCTGACCTTTATCCCATGTACTTGTTCAAACATTCAGAAAAAACATAAAGTTTAAAAAAAAAGAAAAAAGTCCCAAAAGACAATCCTTATATCAGCAAGATGAACAGCTTGGATTCAAATCTCTAAAGATCACCATCTGAATCATGTCTGTGTCCAGATTTAACTCAATTAAATCACCTTAATGTCTTCCATGAGCTTCCTCTCACAGCCACAGTCGACTTTGCCAAAACTAAACCTTTAAATTAATCTAATTTGATGGTTTAATGCTATTTCCTGATATTAAAATGCAAATTTTAAAATGTCATCTATGAACGTAGTTGTTTGACATTGGATGAAAAATCCATTGAAGCTGTGAAAGTGGATTTTGAACCCACAGAAACATTGTACCAGGGCTACTCTGAGCCTTTAAGAAGTCACCTATTTACTGGATTATTATCTCTATCAGGTCAGATGGTGACTGACACGCTCCTTCCTCAAACCTAACACAGATTGAACTTCTTCAGGAGGGTTCAGTTCACAGATGAAAAGACTCTTGTGGACGCTCTTTCCTCTGCTCTGCTCACCATGGTCACATTTGTCAACAGAAATGTCAATCATAACTTCACATCCCCACAATTTAATACCAGATAACTAAAACTATACATATGTGGAAGTAAATCAGAATGACAAGAACCAAACTGTAATGACAAAAAAACATGTTTGAGAAATAAAGTATTTGTTGTAATTTTGTAGTTTGACCACCAGGGGGAGCTCTGTTGTTTTGGCTTCACTTTAAAGGTTTTATAGAGACGGACGTGATGGGAGAGTTACCATCTGACAAACAAATAGAAAAGGAGTAACACCTCTAGTTGTGTTTTAAGCATTGACTGATCAACGGAGGGTCTTTTGGCCCCCACAGCAAAGAATCAAAGTCTTCTTCACCATCTCTGTCCTTCCCTTCCTCCTCTTTTCTCTTCCTCTTCTTCTTCTCTGATTTTGCCAGCTGACCTGTCAGCTTGTGAAGCTCCTGTATGATGACTTTAACTTCCAGTTCATGCTGCGAGGCCTTCAGGGTGGCTGCGTTAAACGGAAACGTCCGTATGAAGTCACCGACTCTGAGTGGAGGAGCATGGTGTCCGATCAGTGCCTCGTTTCCCTCAAAGGGTACCCCCTCTGGCTTGTTGCTCCTTCTGTGAAACAATGACAGTACGTGTTGATTATGGTTCATTTCACAGTTCAAAAGCTATCATCTGTATTACTCTTACCTGTTAATGTCTGGGAGCTTCCATCTGAACCCCAGCCTCTTCTTTGGGAGATCATGTATCGAACAGGAAACGTCTGTCTGCGCCGGGAGCTCAGTCTCGGCTTCTGTTTCAGTCTCGTCACAGTTTGTAACCTCAGACTGAAGAAGACTTCTGTTGACCCTCATCCAGGGTGCAAGAGCAGGACATGTCTGCCTGTTAACCCCTGACACGTTTGACCTTGAGTGAGGGTCAAGCATCAGGTTTAGGGTCGTGCTGGTGTGGGTTTTTATCCCACCTTTGTTGAAGTCAACTGAGGGAAAGCGTTGTTGGTTGTTAGCTAGCTTGGACGGTCTTTGGTTCATCTTTTCAAAGTGGCGTGTAGGTTTGAGCTTAGGGAGAGTCTGAGAAGGCCGGCCACCCTTTCCTTGCTTCTGAAACTCAGCTTCTTTCAACTTTGGGAGCAGAGGTATCAAAGCATCTGAGGAGAAGTTAGCATGAAAGCACGACTTCTTGTACGCTTGTCTTTGAAAAGCCTTTGTTCTCAAGCTGTCCACCAACGTATAGTTCATCAAATCAATCAGATCGCCGATGAGCCTCTTCTTCACCGTGATATCTGTCTGGCAATCCAGAGTCAACGCCGGGCTGTAGTTGACTTCAAGCAGCCAAGGTTTGAACTTGACGTCTACAAGGATATCGAACCCAAAGAGCTCCACACAATTCGGACAAGACGGCACAGAAGGGGCGATTGTAAGAAGGGTCAGAGTCACGATGTTGCTGATCCTCTGCCATAAAAGATTCTGGTTGATGTCCTGGCTGTGGAGAAAGTGCCTGAACTTGCTCATGGTCCACTTGCACCCTTGGCCCACTCTTTCTTTCTGGGTTTTGTAGAAAGGTCCAAACTTGTTGATGCTGGTGTTGGTGAGATGAGCGAACAGGTTTCGGAGAGACGTCAGGTTGTACTTCTCAGTGGAGAACCGCACCAACCCTTCTTGGTGGATGTAAACAGTCAGCGGGTGAAAAGTCTTCACGCACACGTAGATCCTCAAGTCGAACTTGTACCCAGAGATCAGAAGAGGGTCGCTGATGTACCTTTGTACGATCATGGAGCAGTCGTAGACCAGGTCCTTGATGTCCTCAAAGATGAAGATCCCTCTACCTCTGGAGAGATCCACAGGTTTACAAATCCAGTACACGGACGCTCCTCTGGTCAGACGCAGCTTGTTGTATTCAGACAGGAAGCGGGTGTAGTCGTTGGGGAGTATGAAGGCGGTGGGACTGAAGTCATAAAGAGATGAACCCAACGTGGCTCTCATCCTCCTCAGGTTACGTGCCAAGAAGTCCTACCAAAGAACCACAAACCAGTGTTTTATCTGAAGACTCTTTCCAAACAGAGCAGGTCTAGACTAGGATCAGATCCAGTCCCATCTTACAGACAGGACTCAGTCTCTTCTCATCTTAATCCACCATGAGCAGAGCACTTTGCAGCATTTAGCAAGTTACAGTGGCAAGGACAAACTTCCTTTAACAGGCAGAAACCTCCAGCAGGACCAGACTCATGTTAGACACACATCTGCTGAGACCGTGTTGGAGAGAGGGATAGAGGGAGATGAAGAGAGAGAGATGATAGTAGAGAGATGGATAGTAGTAGTTGTAGCAGCTGGAGTCTGGCATGTCCACAGCAGCAGGGACCTACGAGACAAGGGAGCTCAGGGACCCCAGTAAGGTCTATGGTTAGTAACTTTAATGGAACAGGGAGAGTTAAAGTAAGTGACGGGCAGGCAGGGTGAAATCACTACTAAACATGCATGATTAAACACATCTTTTTTTAACAGTTGGTACAGATGCAGTTCTTTCTCTAACATGAGTCTGGTCCTGCTGGAGGTTTCTGCCTGTTAAAGGAAGTTTGTCCTTGCCACTGTAACTTGCTAAATGCCGGCAAAGTGCTCTGCTCATGGTGGATTAAGATGAGATCAGACTGAGTCCTGTCTGTAAGATGGGACTGGATCTGATCCTGTCTTGATGTTGGGTCTTTGTTAATAATAGAACATAGAGTACGGTCTAGACCTGCTCTGTTTGGAAAGAGTCTTCAGATTTTGTGATTTGGCGCTCTATAAATAAAGATTGATTGATTGATTCATGAGGTCCCTAAATTTGCCTGAACTTGGTTTGACAGGTTACAAATTATCACCTTGCGTGTGATGCCAACAGTCTTGGGATGGTGGTTGAGTCGCTGCCATGGTAGCAGATTGAGATACTCAGAGTTCCGAAAGGTAGATCCCCTCCAGTACAGGTTCCAGTCTTCTTCCTCCCTCTCTTCTTCGTCATATTCCTCCCATCCTCGCTCCAGCAGCACCTCCCTCACCAGATCGGGACCTCGGTCGTGGAGTCTGAACACCAGGGATGCAGCCATTCAGCATCGCAGACTACAGGTAGAAAAACAATCATGTAATCCTACTTTCTCACATCATTGTCACAGTATGTTCCTCATGGGTAGAAGGATAGCAACACAGGAAATGGGTGACATAGGTTCGTCTTTGTGTCATTACTCGGTCAAATCTTAACACACAGACCTGAAACACACATTGGTACCATCCAGTGTCGTATAGACTTCCCAAAAATATCTTGTGAATGAACTTCTAAAACATCCAGCGTGAAATCTTCAGAGGAAAGGACCCTCCAGAACTTGCTTGAGACACTTGACATTTAAAAATCCTACAGAGTCACAGTAATGTAGAAATATCTCTTTGTTGAACTGCTAAAAGCTAACCCTGCATATTTGTAATGTTCCTGTTTGCCCAAATTTAACCCTCCTATTATCCTCAACTATTATCCTCACATTTTACCACTGGGGTCAATCTGACCCCAGGGATATATGCCTCCAGAAAATGATTTCCATTAAATTGTTGACCAAGTTTTGGATTGTAACTTTGTTTATTTGTTGAATAAATAAATAACCCCTTGATAATGACACCTATCAGTGAGTGGACATGTCCTCTAGCGCCACCATCAGGCCAAACTTTTAAATTAGAGGTTTTCATACAAATCTTCTCCAATTTGCTGACAACACTCATGACCACAAGAGTATGAACCTTCTTGGTTTTGGTGATGATATGACCTTTCCTGTAGTGCCACCATCAGGTCAAACTTTCAGTTAGGTCACACAGACACACAGACAGACAAGTTTTAAACAGCTGAAACAGCTTGGGGTCAAATTGACCCCAGAGGAACACCAATGCGTGCAATATGTGTTCAGCACATTGGAAAAATCTCATCATGATAATTTCATGCTCCATGAGTTGTCCCCATCAAGTTAGGAAAAGTCATGAAATATGAAGCAAAACAAAAAAAGTGTATATTTTTTTGAATGGGGTCAAATTGACCCCAAGGATAATAGGAGGGTTAAAGGCATAAAAACATACAACACCATCTCTCAGATAGCAGGAACATTTATCCAAACTGACTACTTTTGGGACCAGAAAACACTCCTATTTCACACAAGTCAAGTTTCACACCAAGCTGATGGAACACTCAAACGTTTGCACAACTTAATACCCGTCTTCAATGATAAACTGGAGCAGAATTATTACCCACATATGCTCCCTGGAAGAGACGGATGATGAAAGGTCACGTGAACATGGAGTAATAAATCCTGTCCAAATGAGGCTGGAGGCAGAAAGGTCGAGTCCTCCTTTACAAACACGCAGCTGAACACTTCACATCTCACCGCTCTGTGTTTGTGTGTGAGCTGAAGTGTTTGTGCGGTAAATCTGAGAAGCCCAAACAAACCTGACACTTTGTCTCCCCGCCCACAGACAGAGGGATCACGCTGCCAGCTCACCCACAGACACTGTTTCCAAGTCAGGTTTTATACGCTGAAGTTCACTGTGTCAGTATTTACAAGAGGGACATGAGCAAGCAGTTTAATGTAATAAGATATATCAGTCACTTCACTTCTTAACATGCCTGCAGAAAATAAACACAAATTTATCTGAAAGAAGTTTCAAATAAAAATAATCTTAGGGCATTTAATGCAAGAAAAAATCTAAATAAAGAGAGTTATTTCACATTGAATACAACAATATATATATAAGTCTAAGCAATGATACTTTGCACATGTATTAATGCACTAAACTAAAATATATCCAATACAAGAACATGCATCTATTCATGCAAGCTAGGAACTCCCTTATACTCAAACACACGTCAGTAACACTCCAGTTAAGATGGTGCAAGGTGGATTAAAAAGTCTGTTGTCTTACCTTTGGATGCAGAAAGAACATGAACCAATAGCCTCGCTTCTTGTCCATCAGGTGAATGAGAGGCAGGTGAGAGTCATCCATTGTGTCTCTTGCTGTGTGCAGAGGAGGCGATCTCTCAGCTCCTCCTACAGACTCTCACAAGCAGACACAGGAGTCTGTGGTCTGGCAGGTTTTTGTACTGAACAGAGGCCGCTGATTAAATCAATGCCTATTGTTGGGTTTGTGTTGTTTGCATGCTGTTACCATAGAGATAATCTATTGTAGTCATTCAGTGCATTCAGTCTCACTTCAAACTGAGTCTTACTCCATCTTACTTTATTTACTTAACATCCTAGTTCAGTTTTTAGTCATTTTTTATAAAGTCACATATTTTCTTATTTTAAATTATTTTAGATATATATCTATTTATATTTATTTATTTAATTTAACATGGATTTTTTATTATTTCTTTAATTAATAAGTTGATTTTATCATTTCATTCCAGTGATTTTTTACAGATTACCTCTGCATGTTAACATTTAATTCTGTTTTACTTTGCTGTATTTACTTGAAGTGTAGCTTTTTAGTGTCTTTTATTGCTTTAATTTTTTAGTGTTTTATCATCTTATCAATCTATTTTATTTTGCCGAGCTAAATTTCCCCATCTTGAGCTTTAACATCTAATTTTATCTCCAGCATTTCCTCAGTTCATCAGCAACTTATTTTTTATTTAACTTTATATCATATTCTAAACCTTGCATATGGATTTTGGGATGGGGCTGGGGGGTCTTTTTTGTATTTTTGATTTATTCCATTTTATTACTACCGTTATTATTTTAAGTTCAACACAATATTATTGCATGAAAAGTGCTTTACAAATTAAGTCTAATTGATTGATACACAGTCTTAAAGTTATTTAATGCTCCTGTTAAAGCAGAATTTTACGTTTTAAAAATATGCAGATGTCAAAAAAAAGTGTCATCAAAATGTTAGAATTTATTAAAATTCAGTATAAGAGTGTTTTGATATATTCAAAATGTATATGTATATTAAAATGAACCTCTTTAAAGGAGGTGGGTGAGGCTGCTCTGAATGGACTTGCTCAATTTATGACATCACAAATTGGTAAAATTGAACCCGTTCACTTTCTTGCTGGGGATTTTCTCGTTCCCTCTCCAGTCTTTCTGGGTCAGATTCAGGGTCTAAAACATGTGCCCATATTTAATCATTTTTATATTTAAAGTTGAGAAACACTGGTAAAGTCATTGACGACAACTTTGTGGCATGGCAACAGTTGAGGAGGCTTCATGAGAGCTTGCTAATTTAGAGATAGTGAGGTTTAAGCCACAGCAGCTTTTCATAGACACCAGCCTGAAAAGATGGAGTTTTCTAGAGTTGTAAATCATGTAAAGCTGCTACAGAGGAATCAGAGGAACGATTTAAAGCCTGAAAACGAACACAATACCCCTTCTTTAAAGGGGACATATCACG